>NW_017234766.1:17912-41270 GCF_000208745.1 Theobroma cacao
TATATATATATATATATCCATCATCATGCACACCCTCCTATCATCATCAGCTCATATGCACTCCCCACTAGCACATGGCTGGGTCATCATCGGCTTATGCGCACTCCCACTCGTACATAACCGGGTCAACATCCGCTTATGCGCACTCCCAATCGCAAATAACCAGGTCAATATCATTACACAATGTTATTCATCAATGCACAACATATATTCGTATGTATATATATATATATCAACATGATGTAGGAGCACATAGGTTCGTCCTTTTTACACAGTTCACATTTTCACAACATCAAAACAATTTATCAAGGGCTTGTTCCCTGGCACACATTTTTAAAGAAAAGTTGGAATAAATCATTCAAACGTTTCATACAAATACAATTATATCTCCCAAAGTGCTTTTGAAATGTAAGTTCACTCATTAGTATTTTGTTGAACCTCTAATCGTCTCTAACCTCCTTACTGGTCCAATTGGGGTTGAGGGGCCTCGTTGGAACTTATCACACTCCAAAAACATCACAGCCAATCCAATTTACATTAATATCGCTCCAAAGCTATTTTCCAAGTCAAGCTTCAATAGCCCTTCCTATCTACCACTAAATGGCTATTATTTACACTACTCTAGTCACACTAAGAATGATTAATCAATCTCAACAATAAAACACTCACAAGTAAAATTACTAGACAATATCAATAACTAAAATATCAATTTAATTTCACCACTCACCTTGCTAGATTTGTAATTGGATTCCTCCTCAAGAATTCCCAAACTATTATAAAAAGTCTTTCTTTCTCTCTCTAAAGCACCTAGCTAGTGAGAGAAAGTATTGGTCTAAGACTTTGGAGGGTTTTTAAAGTGAGAGGGTGAAAAAGCACAAGGGTTCTATGCAAAAGTGCACAAAAGCTTGAAAATTTGAGCTATTTTGAAAGAGGTTATGGAGGTTTCATATCAAGCTTCCATGGACGATGAAAGGAACGTGAAAGAGAAGAAGGAAGAAGAAGAAAAAGCTACTGGAAAATGGGAGAAGAAGCTGCTGGAAGATGATATTTATAGCTCAAGCTTATCCACTCCACTTAAATTACTAAAATGCCCTCACAAGTTAACTTGTTCTCCTCCAATCCTTTATGCAATCTTTTTACTCTTTTAACACTGGGACAAGTTCCATAATGGTTTAGAAATACTCGAGTTCGCGAAACTTAAAATTTTGACCCAAGATGAAAAATGATCATTTTGCCCCTACCTCGAGAATCATCATTTTTTTATTTCTTTCGTCATTTTACTCGTATTTCATCATTCATTTATGCCTTAGGCCTACTTAGGCCTTATCGCATCTACTTCTATCTACGAGTTTATAAAGGTCAAGGTCTCACAATTATAGTTAAAAGACTGGTAAGGAAGGGTAGAGAGAAGTGGACAGTGCACAAGTATTTATAGTGGTTCGATCTCTTTGACATATATCCACTACCGTATATCCCAATCAAGGATTTTCTACCTAACTTCACTATATTAGTGGATTTAACAGCTTCCACCAAACTTTTATAAGGTGAGCTTCTAACCCAAGCTCTAATTGATTGAGTTGGATTTAAGTGAATTGATGTGTTTGTGTAAAACATGGATTTAAAAATTTTTTTTATAAAGGAAACAAGCAAATCCAATTACACAAGAAGAAAAACACATCATTCATATTGCAAGTAACATAATCACATCTTTAAAATATGAATCTATTAAAGTAAGATAAAATGTACCTTGTATTTCGAGATTCTTATTTTTGGACACCACCAATCTTTTAAAGTAAGATAAAACATACCTTTTATTTTGAGATGCTCATTTTCTAGCACCACCACAATAGTAATTGATTTCTCAAACAAACAAGCTTACCACATATTCTTCAAGAATGTTTTCAACTTGTACCTTGAGTGGAAAAGGTGAGGAATGCTAGATTACAAGATGGCAATCGATTTTGTCTTTCGTCCTAAACCCTAAAAATTAATGGCTATTTTTCTTTAAAAAAATCAGCCAAGAATGGGAGAGAAGATGAGAGGTGTGGCAAAGTTAGAAGGAGGAGGAGAAAACTGGTTGTAGAGACTGTTTCAAGAGAGATATGTACATTTGTTTTCTTCCAATCTCTTCTCTTTCTATTAAAACTCTGGCCTCAAATTAAGACAAAACATATTTTCTTGTCTAAATTAAGACAAAACATGTTTTCTTGTCTAAATTAAGACAAAACATGTTTTCTTATCTAAATTAAGACAAAAACATGTTTTCTTGTCTAAATTAAAACAAACATGTTTTCTTGTTTAAATTAAGACATGTTTTCTTGTCTAAATTAAGACAAAACATGTTTTCTTGGCTAACTTAAAACAAACATGGAAAAGATGCCATTTTTGTACGTAATTTAATTAATTAAACAAAACATGCTTTCCAACTTAAACAAGTTGAATTCTACAAAGCTAAGTGGGGAATCTACTTGGATATAGATATTCCAAACTCCAATAAACTTAGAATTATTCTTAATCTCATTAAGATACTTCAAACTTATTAACCATGAAATCACTCTACCATAGATTCATGGTTGCACTATTGGATTAACTATAATTACAAGAAATGATTCAATACTTGATATTAATTATTAGTTGTCCAATTGCAAACCTTATATATGTTGGAGTAGGATCTTAGTGGATTAATGTGATTGTGTAAAGCATGGATTTCAAAAATTTCTTTAACAAAGGAAGCAAGCAATCCAATTACACAAGCGGAAACACACATTATTATTATTGCAAGTAATATAATCACATCCAAAAAAAATAAAATAAGAATTTATTAAGTAAGAAAATCATACCTTTATTTTGAGATTCTTATTTTCTGACAATACCACACTAATGAATGATTTCTCGACCAAATAAGTTTACCACTTATTCTTCAAGAATACTTTTAACTTGAACCTTGAGTGGACAAGGTGTGGAATGCAAGGCTACAAGATGGCAACTAAGTTTATTCTCTTTTCTTTGGAAAAGCTTGGAGGAGGAGAAGAGAAGAGATGGCTGAAACCTTTTTTAAGAAAAAGTACATTCTATTATTTTCTTCCAATCTCTTCTCTTTTTATTAAAACTCTTGCTTCAAAGGTTTAATCAAAATGAAACACCTTTGAATCAATCTTGACCATCCATTCAGAGTTATGGAAGCATCAAACATGCTCCATAATTATCAAAATAAAAATTAAAGAATAAATAATTTAATTCTTTAATTATCATTTAGAGTTCTTGATAAAATAAAACTCCTTATTGAATAATAACTCTTATTTTATTATTATCCATCTTTATTTAAAAAGAATTAATAATAAATAAAAGAGTAATAGTCAAATATGGAGTCTCTTTTTATCAACATGGATGTCTAGATTCATTTTGCAAGAATCCTCCTAAAATTATCTTAATTTAAGATAACTCTTGTCTGTAATTAAGACAAAAAAATATTTTATCTTGTCTAAATTGAGACAAATATGTTTTCTTGACTAAATTAAGACAAAAAATATTTTTCTTGTCTTAAATTAAAGCAAACATATTTTCTTGTCTAAATTAAGAACAAACATGTTTTCTTGTCTAAATTAAGACAAACATGTTAAAGCTGTCAATTTTGTACACAATTTAATTAAACAAATTAAAACATGCATTCCAACTTAAACAAGTTGAATTCTACGAAGCTAAGTGGGGAATCTATTTGGACATAGATATTCCAAGCTCCAATAAACTTAGAATTATTCTTAATCTCATTAAAAATAATTCAAGCTTATTAACCATGAAATCACTCCACCATAGATTCATGGTTGCACTCTTGGATTAACTATAATTACAAGAAATAATTCAATACTTGATATTAATTATTAGTTGTCCAATTGCAAACCTTATATTGTGAACCCTCATAACCATCCAATGACAAAAGGTGAAATTACCATTTTACCCTTTATGTCAATTTTGTCCCCTAGTCTCAAATTTCATCCAATTAGTGATTCAATACTCTAGATCTAATCTTTTGAGTATCCAGATGTGATGAGTAGCTAATTCATCAATCCACTGGGCCCAAATTAATCACCAATCTTCTTGAAATCACTAGAAGTGATGTTAATGCTATGAACTCCATTATCTGGATATATGTTCCCAGATGTTCATCTCAATTATAATCCCAAAATACGGAGTCTAGATCAACGCTTTATGATGATCATGCTCATGATAAATCAAAGATTATAAGGAGATTAAACACGAGTCCACTATCCATCAGGATTTCGGTTCTACTATAAGCAAATGCATAAGTGCGAGATCAAGATTTAGGTAACGGTAAAACTTAAATTTGATTCTCACATGATTCCAGTTCATGTTATAGTGTCATTACTCGAAGTCAACCATTTCGATGATTTGAGACTCATCATTCCCTTGAAATGAATCACATTCGTTTCGTTGGAAGTAATCTGGACACTACAGCCTTAACATAATAAAGTGACCAGCTTTATTATATGGCTGTGAACAATTTTTAGATTCAATTAAAATACATGTCTCCTATGTATGACTCTTCATACAAATGTATTTTAATATCTCAATAGAATCTTGGTACCTTAATAACTAGATAATGAATGCTTACTAAAACAAACTCTTCGTCTTATTATCAAAATGTACTTTCATTACAAATAAATTCAATGAATTTAAACATGAGAATATACTTGCTTTCCAGGGCACCATATTCTCAAAATTCCTAACAATCTCCCACTTGCCTTAAAACAAGTATGACATATCCCTCATTCTAAGACCTTCTAAGTGACAATCGAAACTCTTTTGTGTTAGAGTCTTTGTGAATGGATCGACGAGGTTTTGCTCTGTTGGAATTTTCTTCACAAGTACTTCTCCACGTTGTATCATCTCTCAAATGAGATGATACTTTCTTTCAATATGTTTTACTGCTTTATGATTCCGTGGTTCTTTTGAGTTAGCCACTGCTCCACTGTTATCACAATAGAGTGTAATAGGCTTGTTCGCATCTGGAATTACTTCAAGGTCCATAAGGAACTTACGGAACCATACAACTTCCTTTGCTGCTTCACAAGCCGCAACATACTTTGCTTCCATAGTAGAGTCTACAATACAAGATTGCTTTACACTCCTCCAAACTATGGCTCTTCCTCTAATGGTGAAAACAGATCCTAATGTTGATTTTCTAGAATCAACATCAGACTGAAAATCTGAATCAGTGACCTTGTCGCTACAAGGTCACTTCCAGAATATACAAGCATGTAATTCTTCGTTCTACGAAGATATTTAAAAATGCACTTGACTGCAGTCCAGTGCTCCACGCTTGGGTTTGACTGAAATCTACTAACTAATCCAATTGCATAGCAAATATCTGGCCTCGTGCATAGCATAGCATACATGAGACTTTCAACGGTAGATGCATATGGAATCTGTCTCATGTATTCAACTTCTTCTGGAGTTTTGGGTGACATTTCCTTAGAAAGTTTGATTCCATGTCTAAAAGGCATAAAACCCTTCTTGGAATCTTGCATAGCAAACTTGGCAAACATCTTGTCTATGTAAGATGCTTGATATAAGTTTGATCCCTAGAACATAGCTAGCTTCTCCCAAATCCTTCATATTGAATTGATGGTTCAGCCAACCTTTAACTGTTGATAACATTCCTATATCATTCCCAATGAGTAGAATGTCATCAACATAAAGGACTAGGAAAACAACCTTTTTATCCTGTATCTTTTTATAGACACAAGGTTCGTCAACATTTTGCTGGAAACCATATGATTTGATAGTAGTATCAAATCTTATGTTCCAAGACCTAGATGTTTGCTTAAGTCCATAAATGGACCTGTGCAATTCATAAACCTTATGCTCGTGGCCTTTTTTAATGAAACCTTCTGGTTGAGCCATATAAATGCGCTTTTCAAGATCTCCATTTAAAAATGCGGTCTTGACATCCATTTGCCATATCTCATATTCAATATGTGTGACTATGGATAAGAAGATCTTGATGGATTTAAGCATAGTAATTGGTGAGAAGGTTTCCTCATAGTCAATCCCTTCTCTTTGGGTAAAACCCTTGGCCACTAGTCTAGCCTTAAAGGTTTCTACCTTCCCATCACTCCCTCTTTTTCTCTTGTAAATCCATTTGCACCCTATAGGTTTTATCCCTTCGGGTGGATCTACTAAAGTCCAGACTTTATTATAATCCATGGAGTCTAACTCAGATTTCATTGCCTTATGCCATTCTTCAACATTAACATCATTAATAGCTTCCTTATATGTAATAGGATCATATTCATGTTCGTTTGAGAGTGCAATCATGTTTTCTTCCAGACCCATGTATCTTTCTGGTTGTCTCACAACCCTCCCACTATGTCGAGGCACCACTATTTGATGTTCAGGTTGTGTTTTTGTTTCAACCCTTGAATCAGACTGTGTTATGACATCTTTAGAATTAACTCTTAAATCTGAAAGATCAGACAGTTCTTCTAAGACAATTTCACTTCTAGGTTTGTGATTTCTCACAAACTTTTCCTATAAAAAAGTGGCATTCATACTAACAAAAGCTTTCTTATCTTGAGGACTATAGAAGTAATAACCTCTTGTTCCTTTTGGATATCCTACAAACAAGCACACCTCAGTCTTTGGTTCCATCTTTGTGGACTTTGGCTTTAAAACATGTGCAGGACATCCCCAAGTTCGTAAATGACATATAAATGATTTACGCCCTGTCCACAACTCCCTTGGTGTCTTAGGCACAGCCTTAGATGGAGCAAAATTGAGCAAGTACTAAGCAGTTTGCATACAATATCCCCAAAATGAGATTGGAAGGTTAGCATAGGACATCATTGATCTAACCATTTCTAAAAGAGTCTTATTTCTTCTTTCAGCTACACCATTATGTTGAGGTGTTCTTGGCACTGACAAGTTGGAAATTATCCCATTGTCAGTGAGATATTGCTGAAATTCATATGATAAATACTCACCTCCCCGTCTGATCGAAGTTGTTTCAATGGCTTGCCTAGTTGCTTTTCAACTTCGACTTTAAATTCTTTGAACTTTTCAAAGGATTCATTTTTTTTGTGCATTAAACACACAAAGCCATGTCTCGAGCAATCATCAATAAAAGTTATGAAATATTCATAACCTCCTCTAGCTTTTATGTTCATTGGTCCACACACATCTATGTGCACCAAGTCTAGAACGTTTGGCATTCTGTTACCTTTTGTATAATACCCTGTACTTTGATATGGTGACTAATAAAGCTTATTGGATGCCAATTGAGGGTAATTATAATGTTTAGAAATGATGAAAGATGAAAGGAATAGTTTGGGATAAAATATTCCGCACACGAGGAAATAATAATAAAATAATGATATTTTATCGGAGAAGAATTTACGAGATAAAAAGTGATTCGGAAGTCAATTAAAGTATAATAAGGTATTTTGGGTACCAAGGGGACAAGAGGAGACGAGGAAAGTTTTGAAATAAAATAATATTTTATTAATAAAATAATATTAAAATATTAATATTTTATTCAGTGTCAAAATTTTTCATGAAGAATGAGTATATGGTCAATCTAAGTGGGGGAGAAGAAGAATGAGAGCAATTTGGGAGAAAAATTACATTCGTGGGGCCCGTGTATCTTTATTAAATAAAGATAACGCGGGTAAATAAATATTTTAAATATTATGGTGATACCGCGTTGGAGTATAACTTCGATATTTTCGTTGTACACATGTAAAAGAAGAAAGATAGATAGAAATTAGAATTTAAATCGTGTTGGAAGGGTCAAATTGTAAGAGAGGAAAGTTGAAGGATTTATACATGAAATTTTAATATTTGGAGGAAACAAAATAAATAATAAAATTATAAGGAAAAAGGAAAAATTAGGAGGTGGCGGCATGGGAAAGATATTTCCAAGAACTTGTCATGAGCTTTAAAGCATGAAATAGTTGCAAAAAGGTCAAAGAAAGCATGGGTTCTTGGGCTAGCCTCCCATGTGACCAAATAGAGATAAATGATAAGATAAAATAATAAAAGAAATGAAAGTGAAGAAAGAAAATGGATGGAAAAAGGTGACATGTGGGAATCCACCCATGGTGGCAAGAAATACAATAAAGGAAGTCAATTTTTTTAAGCTAGGCATTTGTGAAGTCCAGCCATTGAGAGAAAAAAAAAAGACAAAAAGGAAATTGACAAGACAATCAAGTACATTTGGTGATATTTATCCAAGCCAAGACATATTAAATGATTTTTTTTCTCTTGGTAATGAAACGGCACTTTGAGAAATAAAAGGAAGGAGGATGAACGGCTTGGAAAAAGAAAGAGAAGAAGAAGGCTTTAGAACAATCCAACCGAGAGGAAAAAGAAAAAAAAAGAGAGAAAGAGATAGGAAAGAAAGAGAGGAGAAAGGAAAAGGAAGGAAAGAGAGAAAAGCTTGGAAGGATTTTGGTAGTTTGTCTTGAAGATTTTAAGGTAAGGAAAGTAGATATTGTTGTTTGCTTGAATGCATATATTTTAAATCGATTATAATGTGAGGTTTTGTTGGTGGTAATAAGGACCAACAAAGATCTAGGGAACCCAAGGCATGCATGTGAAGGATCTTGAAGTGCATGGTGATTTTAAGCTAGATTAAGAGATGGGTAAGTGTTTTAATTTCTACATTTACAGGTAGAAAAGAAAAATGAGATATATAGTGACTATTGTGCAACAATTGGTTGGGAGATATTATGTGGATGGCATGTTAAATGGTTGTGTATGAATATTGATGTTATGATTGGTGATAGCATGTAAATGTAAATTGTGGTGCATGTGGACTTAGAAAGTGCTTGATGGAAGTAAATTATAGTTGTTACCATATGCTAGGTTATTGGTGTGGAAATGACGGTTGAATATGATAAATGTCATTGAAAAGGTTAAAATGTGTGCTAGAGTCGTAAATAAGTTGTCGGTATTTATAATTAATGGAATTACGCAATGCAAAGAATATAAGTACCTTTGGTAAAATGTGTTGTGATATAAGCTAATTGAATGTGAATTCATGATTGAATGAAAAAGCGGAGTGGAAATGATGCACTAAAGGTATTGAATTTGGATGGTTGCTAGGAAATACAAAAAAAGTGAGATAGTGCCCTGGTGGCGTGCCAGAGGAAATGATGAGCAACCGGCAAGTAGAAATAGGCGATGTAATATCCCACTATTGTGATGTGAGTAGGGGGTGCCAATTTTAAAATTTTCGTAAATATATACCTATACGTATGATTTATTTTAAACGTGAAAATTGTGAATAGCATGTGCTAGTAACAATCTTAGGAAATTGTGGTTACAAATTATGCTTAGAAATCGTCTCAAATATATATATGTATAAATTATATGTAAAGTGTTTTGAAAATTGGGAAACAAGCCATTCACACTGTTTTGCCTCAAAATCTGTGCCTTATATTTGTGTAGTGTGCATTCATGATTATATTGCTTACTCACCATGCAAATCACTATTTGAAATTCATGCATAAATTTTATTTTGAGAAAATGTTAGATTTTATAATACCCAATATTTGACGCTTTGAAAATAATTCGGCATGAATTTTCAGGGACGCAATGTAAATTTTTTTAAAAACATTTTGGACAAATCGAGAGAGTCAAGAGTAGGCCGGATGTCACATTGGTTAAGTGCGACCCTCGTGCACGAGTGAGCTCCAGCTAGAGAACCATTGGGTCACCGACAGGCGGTTAGGAGTGGTTAGGGCCATGGCCTGTGATATATGTATGCGTAGTTAGGCCACCAGATGATTACGCGGTTGCGACTGCTTGATATCTCCGATGTCGGCCAACATCGTTGAGATCACCATGGCATATGGGAATCTGGTGGAAGCGATGCTCCCAGATGTTATTACGTGGTAGCGGATCCATGAGTTTATTTTCATTCCCTACTCGAGAGTGGCATCTCTGGGTTTTCAAACTCATATTGCTTTGCATGGTGAAAGCGAAATTTAACAGTTTTTCTGCAGCTCCCCTATTTTTACGATGAAATGAATTTTAACTCCTCGAGTGCGAGGTGATTTTTGATTTACGTATGAGTTTTATTAACGTTCTATTTCATGGGAGCTTACCGAATATATTGATTTGATTTGAGTAAAATGTCAATTGATATTGATGGTGAAATTTTCTTTATGTAAAATTGTTTTAATTCAATATTTCAAATGATTGTCTTGAATAAGGTTATTGATCTATTTTCTAGTGAAAATTTTTATTTGCCTTGGTTAATTTACCAATTGAAGTGTTTATAATGCATAAGAAATCCTCGGTTTTCCATATAAGGCAACTCCAGTTTGAAATAAATTATTTTTGTAATCTTGCATTTTTATATTCAACTGATCTGTTGTTTGCTTGTTTCCCATCTATCCCCTACTCATGGAGCCGATGATCCTTGAGTCTGTGAGACTCACAGCCCTTTTATTTCTCCCTTTTTGCAGACAGGGATCGGCCTAACGTGTAATCATCGACGTGTATGGTCCATTGTAAATAGGTAAAGGCACTCATAGCATTTTATCTTAAGTTGCTCCACTGTTAGAGATCGAGTCGTAGCACTTTATTTATTAAGTTGTAAACGGATATTGATTTTGTTATAAGTAAATAATTGAAGAATGTGAATTTCGATGTATATACTTGTGATTAAATGGTTTAAAGCTTGAATCGATTATTATGTTTATGGTTTAAATCATGGTATGAGAGTATATTGTTTTTAGTATCAAATGGACTGGGTTCGTATATAGTGAACTAACGGGCATTATGAGTAAGGCTTGTTTGGGACTTAGCAAGTCTTTTTCGAAAGTCTCGGACGTCGGTAGCTATCGAGGAGGGGTCGTTACATTTTGCCTTGAAAGGCCCTTTAGTCATTTTAGCTTCAATACAAGACTCATATTGTCAAGCCCAGCTCTACAATATGTTTATTATGCACTTCATACATAAGAATGCATGTTTGTTTACTTGAGTACCTCAGAAATCGTTAAAGGACAACAATGTACCAAATGGTACAATTAAGTTGATTTAAGTCTCGAACTAGTCCAAATAGAGATTTTAAGATGAAATTGAGAATTTTAAAACCCCAGAATGACTTAAAATGGTGATTCGGAGTTCGAGGATCGATTTGGAGTCAAATTGGAATTTTCATGACCCGGGGCAAAATTGTCATTTTGCCACCCGAGATTAAGATGTGAGTGTTGGATGAAATTTTTTTGATCAAGATTGACTATTTAGAACATAATTTGAGTTTGAGAAGTGAAGAATTTTAATTTTGGCATTTTTTCGAGCATAGAGGCAAAATAGTCATTTTGCCCCCCAAGGGCAAAATTGTAATTTTACACCACCCAACACTTGTCCAGCACATGGATTTTACCCAATATTATCATGGATAATTGAGGAAATTTAAGTGGTGGAGAGAGATTGCTTAATGGCTAAGTATGACACATGGACCAATAGAATGGTGACATGTGTCAAAATCTCATCCATTTATTATTTTCCTTATAAATTAGCACAAAACCAGCCCATTTCTCTTCATATGGCTGGCCAAACGAATGAAAAGGAAGAACCAAACCCTAAGTGGAGAATTTCAAGAGAAAAGTGTGGAAAAATCAAGGAAAACAAGTGAAAAATGTAGGATTTCTCAATTTAAACTTGAAATCTATCTTCCTTAAGCATTTCTCCTTATTTTCCATGGTTAAATTACATGTTTTCATGGTGAATTCAGCCGAATGGGTATGGAGACAGAATGATGTTGGATTGATTTCATTTCAAGTTATGTTAGTGTTTTTAGTTAGTTTACCATGTCTATAAGCAAAACAATAAGAAAAGAATTCATTTTCCCTATCACCCACCAATGGCCGAACCTACCTTGTATTGAGTGAGGATGAATTTGATTTTTATTTTGAGAGAATTGGTTAGAAAATGATGAATTATGATGTGGAAAAGTAGTAGGAAAAATCACGGTGTTGATGCACCATTATTGACCAAAAATTCTAAGAAGAAAAGTGAAGATGGATTTGCCAAATTTTAGGTTATTTGACTTGTGTTTAGTGAATTAAGAATTGGAAGAGAAATGGAGTTAATTGGAGTTAAATTGGACATATTGGCCAATTAATCGGGTGATAGATCGAATTAGGTCAATACCGATTTATTTAGGTACACAAGTGAATTTATATTGAACACCGTATTTAGATAGTTACCCGAGTATTTCACATCCCATTTCATGCATTAGTATAGAGCCTGAATTAGTTTTATAACAATTTAGCACAAATGTAGTAAATGGCTTATTGTGCGTTATGTCTAGGTGGTGAGCATTTTGGCAAAAGTAAAGAGATAGTACCCGAGGATCAGGAATCAGAGTACTCAGAATTCGACTCCCGAAACAGTGAGTAACCTTACTATCGTCTTAATTATCTAAAGTGGTTTTTATCTTTTTTTGTGATTTTTAGAAAATGAGTTTAAATGGTAAATCTTTATGTTTTATAAATAAAATGTGTTTAAATGAAATGATTTTATAAATTGTCTTGAAATTAAATGATGTATTTGAAAATAGAGTAATTGGAGACCACTTGATGTGTTATAAATTGATGATTCTAATTGATTGGCTTATGGCAATACTGGCATGAATGGTTGACTTGATAAATGTGCTGAAAATGTATGAACTGTTGATTTGCCTTTAGAGGCTGTAAAATAAAATAATTGCCATGTCATGCTATATCAAAATTTATTGTATGGTGGGTTAAGCTTGCTGTAGTGGGCAGGGTTCTGTGGACTAGCCTATTAGAGGGGCACGGAATTCTGACATATTTTACCTCGGTTGGAGAGGCGAGTAGGGTAACTCCCGAGGTATAACTTTTAGAGTTCACTTCACGCCAAACCACCACGTGAAGGCGAACTCAGCCAACGCCAAGGAACGACTATACTTTGAAAATAAAAACATGATTTATGAGTACATAACTTTTTAATAGCCTTGGCAAACTCGGTTTGGGATAGCCTGCTGCCAAGGTATCCCTGATAACTGAGTATGAGAATGATTTTGGCATGAGCCAAATCTTTTAAGAAATTCATAAGCCATGTTAATTACTCGATTTATATGAATTGATTTTATTTGGTTGAAACTTGTTGAAAGGTGATGAATTACAGTATGTTAAACTATTTTATCTGTCTCCATTTACTCCGCTTTAGATATTTTAGATGGCATTTGTTTACTCACTGGGATTATATAATCTCACCACCCTCCTTTTCACCCATTTCAGGCTCATAATAGATTGTAGATAACTGATATCATCGAGGACTACAGTTGGACTTGCCACATCCAAAAACTGTAGGTTTATTTCTTTTGATACTTTTAGTCATTCGTGGGTCCACGTGTCACTGTAAATTAAATTTTATACTTTTGGTTATCTGTATTACAGTATGTATGAATTTATTTAGCTTTTACGCTACAAAGATTATTTACCAGTAACTCTATAAATATTATTTTATAAAAAAATAGAATATTTTATTGAATATTTTTGTTATATTCAAATAGATATAGTTTTATTTTAAATGAATGTTTTACACATCTAAATTTATTTTTGATTATGAAATATGTGTTTTCCACTCGTATACCACATTTTTAACTTATTTCGAGATTTGTGAGGAAAAATGACCAAAATACCCCTGTGAGACAAAAGAATTATTTTTCTGTTGTTTTGATTTGGAAATAGTTTATAACCTCTCAAAACATGTTATATTACAACTATTGATCACAGGGGAGGTGAGAAAACTGATATTAAAGCCTTGCCAGGTTCCGATCGGCATTCGGGGCGATGAATGTCTATCGGGACATCGCGGCGATTGTCATTGGCTCGAGGAGAGTATCGGGTCCTGACAATTAGAGTGGTATCAAAGCTTTTGGTTTTAAAGATTAGAGCTTTTAGTTTTAAAGTTATTTTTTAAAAACTACAGTGTTAGTGTGGCCAAAGTTAAGTTAAGTTAAGTTAGGTTTGATAGAATAGAATACGTGCATCTGCATATAGAATTTGGAGTTGTTTAGACTCGTTCTGTTTCTTCTTATAGATCTTATGGGAGCATAAGTAATAGATAGGGAGCTATATGAACTCCTGTTCCCAGTAATCCACTTCCTTGTTAATGTCATGCAAAGGTCATAAGTAGGGCCGTTGTTCAGGTTTGAGATGCCACCCGTGACACGAGCCAGTATTAGAGAGATCTTAAAAGTTGTAAAACCCGACCCTATAAACACATGTCATGACATACATGCACTGAGTAGCATGTTATTACGCTAGGAAAGTCTTTAAGAATAGACAAAACTCGGTATTGTACCTAACGGTACACTTGTGTGGATTTAACCTCGAACTAGTTTAAATAAGAATTGTAGGATGAAATTTAATATTTTACAGTCAAAGAATGACTAAAAAAGATTGTTCGGAGTTCGAGGGTTCATTTGGGGTAAAATTGAAAATTTTAATGTTCAGGGGCAACATCGTTATTTTGCCACCTAAGATAATAATTTGATCATGGAGTGAAATTTTTGATCAAGATTAACTATTTGGAGTATAATTTAATGATAAGAAGTGAAAAATTTCAATTTCGGCAATTTTCGAAACATAGGGGCAAAACCATAATTTTGTCACTTCGGGGTAAAAATCGTAATTTTCACCACCCAAAACTTGTCAAAATCATAGGATTTATTTATTTTTAGTATGAATAACTATGGTATTATAAGTGGTGAAAAATTGAAGTTTAAAAGATGAAATTTTAAAAACGGGCCAACGGGAAAGTGACACATGGCATTTTTAAAATGATTTAATATTATTTTAATGAAAAGTCAGCCCATTTAAACCCCATATTAAGTGATGGCCAGCCATAAGGAGAGAACAAGAGAGAAAATAGAAAGGAAAGGAAGAAAAGAGAAAAGCCAAAGGAAAACTAGAAAATTCAAAGGGAAAATCGCGTTTTTTGACCGTTTACGCGTCTAACGGTAAGATTTTTCGACTTTAACTTGTTTTCTACCTTTCTTATGCCTTTGTTTCCATTTAGCATGCTTGAGGAGAGAGACCAAAAAGTGATATCAAGTGCTGGATGAAATTCAAAGGGGAGGAATTTGAAATTTTTAGATTTTGATTTTTAGTTATATTGATAGTTTTAGTTAGTTAAATGTGTATAGAAATCAAATTGGGCAAGAAAGCATGACATTTTCACAATACCCACCCTTGGGCGAATATGCATTGATGTACAATGATGATGAACTGATTTTTATTCTAAGAGAAATGAAGAGAAAATGATGAAAAATGGTTAAATGTGATAGAAAAACAAAATGGAAAATTAACCGAGTAAATGTCCCATTTTTGACCGAATTTTCCAAGGAGGAAATTGAGCTGATTTTGGTGATTTTAGAAGGTTATTGGCTGATATTTAATGGTTAGAAATGTTTGAGAGAAAATGGGACAATTTAGAGCTAAAATGGAGCGCGTTAGCAATTTAACGGGTAAAGTGCCAAAAATAGGTTAATACCGCGTTTAAGCCGTTTTAGACTATTGCATTTCATACCATGCATTAGTATAGGATTTAAGTCAATTATATAGTGATTTAGCATCAATGTGGTGAATTGGGTAAATTTTGCAATGTGTTTAGGAGGAAAGCCTTCCGGTAAAGGCAAGGAAGTCGTACCCGACGAACAGTGATCGAGGCACCTAGAAAGCATTTAGTTTGTATAAACGGTGAGTAAACCTATTATTATTGTAAATTATCTAGAGTTTATTTTTAAATGCTCTTTATGCATTTTATGAAACGAAAATGAGATTAAAACGAGATTTTTGATGTTCTAGAAATAAATGTGACAAATAAAAAAATATTGTGTTGATTATGAAATTGAGTAATTGGAGGCTGCCAATTATTTTGAAATATATATTTTCTTATGAATGGCTTATGATATATGAGTATATGTGGCTATATGTTATAATTGCATTGGGAATTTATGTAAGCTGTTTTTTACTATGCAGGCTGGGTAAATAAATAAAAGCCACGTTATACTGTCGAAATTTTATTAAAATTAGTGGGTTTAGTCACTGCAGTGACTAGTTCCGTGGACTGCCTATTAGAGGGGCACGGTAAACTTGGTTATATAATTACTCCGATTGTAGAGGCGAGGAGGGTAACTTCTGGGGTAGTATTAGAGCTCACTTCAAGTTGAACCCCCATGTGATTGTGTAACTCGGTCAACGCCAAGGAACGGCTTGTTTTAAAAATAAAAATGTGTTTCACATGTAAATATCTTAACAACCTTGGCGGACTCAGTTAGATGCCTTGGCCAAGGTATCCCCGAGGATTAGTTTTGGCTTGAGCCCTATTTTTAGTAAAAGTCAGAAACCTTAACAACTGTTTTGGTGAATTACAAATATTTTATGTTTTAAGAAATAAATTGAAACCTTATGAAATGGTTTGTAATTTGTTGTTTAAACTTGCCTCCATGTTACTCGCCTTTAGATATTTATGATAATGTTTGTTTACTCATTGGGATTGCAAAATCTCACCCACCTCCTTTCAAAATATTTCAGGCCTGTGGTAGCTTGTAGATACCCTATTTTGTCGAGGATTCCAGTTGACCCCTCTATCTCACAGACAGTAGGTTACTATCACCAACACTTGGTGTATTTAGGGGCCACTTGTCATTGTAATTATTATTGTACATTATAACTTTGTAAATTTTTGTATGTATGAATTTATTTTACTTTCACGTTACAAAAGATTATTTACACGTGTTTCTATTTTATATTGTTTTATATAAAAAATGATATATTTTTGTCTTTTGATTTACTTGAGCCAAAAAATGACTGGTAATTGTTTAAAATGAAATATTTGAAAACGATTGCTCACAAGAAAGGCAAGAAACTGATATGTAAGCCTTGTGGGGTTCTGATTGGCATTCTGGGTAATGAGTGTCAATTGGGACGTTGAGGCAGTTGTCATGGGCCTAAGGGAGGTTCCGAGTCGTGACAATTCGGTTGGTATCAGGGCTTTTGGTTTAAAAGCTTATGATTTTGAAAGAAGATTTTGATTTTTAAAGTTCTTGGATTTAAAGTTATTTTAAAATAATTTACAATGTCAGTGTGGCCTAGTTAAGATTAGTTAGTTGCATGTAGTTGCATACAGAGTCTTAAATAGTCTAAACCAATTTCGTTCTTCTTGTAGATCATTATGCCTCCTCAACGTGAGCTACCACCTATCACTAGATCTACCGGTAGGGGAAGAGGTCGCCCCAGACAGAGTCGTTGGATTCCATAGAAGAGGAGTAGGTTGCATCTTCTTTTAGAGCAGTTCCTACTGCTGAGTCTACGAACATTCCTGTACCTCCTCCACCACCTGTTGCTACTCCTAGCGTACCTGCCATGACACCCGAGGCAGCTCAGGCATTAGCGGCTTTTCTCGCTGCTCTTGCGGGCCAGGCTCAGGCTGGTCCAGTTCCACCTGCTGTTTCCCTTGTAACAGCCCTAGTACAACCACCTCCTATTCCACCCTAGACGCCGAACTTCTCCATTTCTAAGAAATTGAAGGAAGCTAAACAGTTAGGTTGTGTCTCATTTATTGGTGAGTTGGATGCGACCTCAGCTAAGGATTGGGTTATTCAGGTATCAGAGACACTAGCAGATATGGGATTAGATGATGAGATGAAATTGAAAGTGGCTACACGGTTATTGGACACGAGAGCCCGTACTTTGTGGAATTTAGTCAAGTCTCGCTCTCTTATACCGCTGACTTGGACGGATTTTCTCCGAGAGTTTGATGGTTAGTATTACACTTATTTCCATCATAAAGAGAAAAAGAGAGAATTTCTGAGCTTGAAACAAGGGAACCTGACCATTGAGGAGTATGAAACTCATTTTAACGAGCTGATGTTGTATGTACCTAAGTTGGTGAGATTAGAGCAAGATCAGGTAAACTACTTTGAGGAAGGACTCCGTAATGAGATACGGGAGCGTATGATAGTGACTGGCAAGGAGTCGTATAAGGAAGTTGTACAGATGGCTTTACGGGCTGAGAAGCTCGCCACTGAGAATAGACGGATCCGAGCTGAGTTCGCAAAGAGAAGAAATTCGCCTACGTTCTCGGGTCAGTCTTCAAAGAGAGGCAGAGATTCGATATTTGCTGCAGGAAGTACTACCTCAGCATCTGTGGCATCCACTAGACCTCCATCTCAGTAGTCACAGTCGAGATCTTCTAGATTTGATCAGCCAGTGATGAGTAGTCAGGGGAGGACTTCAGGAGGATTAGATAGATGCCGTAATTACGGAGGATTTCATGTTAGGTCATGTAGACAGCCTGTAAAGTGTTTTCAATGCTGCCAACAGGGGCATATCCAAAGAGATTGTCCTCAGTTGAGACGAGGTACAGTAGCTACTTATACTCCTCTGACTCGTCTTAGTATACCACGGAGAGACAATTCAGGATCACAGTCCAGACAGGGCCTAGTGATACGGTCAGGCATGGGGAGTAATACCCCAGAATAGCCATCTTCCAGACTGCAGCCCCAAATTTCAACTAGGGTTTTTACAGTGACTGAGGATGAAGCCCGGGTTCGACCTAGCACAGTGACAGGTACTAGATTATGTTTGATAGAGATGCACATGTTTTGATAGATTCGGGCTCCGATAGATCATACATGAGCATATCATTTGCATCATTCTCAGATAGGAACCTATCACCATTAAAGGAAGAGATTGTAGTGCATACTCCTCTAGGCGAGTGGTTAGTAAGAAATATGTATTATAGAGACTATGGTATTAACGTTGGGGAAGAAGAATTTATGGGTGATTTAATCCCTTTGGAGATTCGGGACTTTGATTTGATCTTGGGTATGGATTGGTTGTCCACTCATTGAGCAAAGGTGGATTGTTTTAAGAAAGAAGTGATTCTCTAGAGTTTAGAGGGAGTAGAAGTTGTATTTACGGGGGAGCGTCGAGTATTACTGTTTCGTGTAATCTCGACCCTCAAAGCTTTGAAATTGGTGTGAAAAGGATATCCAGCATTCTTGGCTCACGTGATTGATATATCGAGGGAGGAACCTAAGTTAGAGAATGTCCCCATAGTAAGTGAGTTCCCTAATGTATTTCTTGATGAATTACAAGGACTTTCTCTCGATCGTGAGTTAGAATTCACCATTGACTTATTTTCGGGTATTGCTCCTATCTCTATTCCTCCATATAGAATGGCTCCGACAGAGTTGAAGGAGTTGAAAGTACAGTTGCAAGAGTTAGTGGACAAGGGTTTTATACGCCCTAGTATATCTCTGTGGGGAGCACCGATTTTATTTGTGAAAAAGAAAGACGGTACACTTCGGTTATGTATAGATTATCGACAGCTTAACAGAATGACCATTAAGAACAAGTATCCGTTACTGAGGATTGATGATCTTTTCGATCAATTACAGGGAGCTAAAGTGTTTTCTAAGGTTGATATGAGGTCTAGGTATCATCATTTTAGGATTAAAGAACAGGATGTACCCAAGACAGTGTTTAGGACTCAGTACAGTCATTATGAGTTCTTGGTCATGCCTTTCGGGTTAACTAACACACCAGCAGCTTTTATGGATCTCATGAATAGGGTGTTCCACCCTTACTTGGAAAAGTTTGTTATTGTGTTCATTGATGACATCCTAGTTTACTCGAGAGATAATGATGAGCACGCTACCCACTTGCATATAGTATTATAGACTTTGCGGGAAAGGCAGTTGTATGCAAAGTTTTCGAAGTGTGAGTTTTGGTTACAGGAAGTGGTATTCTTGGGACACGTAGTATCGGGAGTTGGAATATATGTTGATCCCAAGAAGATAGAGGCAATTTTACAATGGAAGCAACCTAAGACAGTGACTGAGATTCGTAGTTTCCTCAGATTAGCCGGTTATTATCGGAGGTTTGTTCAGGGGTTTTCCTTAATAGCAGCTCCTTTGACCCGTTTAACTCGTAAAGGAGTTACGTTTGTGTGGGATGATGTTTGTGAGAATCGATTTTAGGAGCTAAAGAACCGGTTAACCTCCGCTCCCGTTTTAACACTTTCTGTGAGTGGTAAGGGATTTGTGGTGTACAGTGATGCATCTAAGTTGGGGTTAGGTGTGTGTTGATGCAGGATGAGAAAGTAATAGCTTATGCTTCCCGACAGTTGAAGAAGCATGAAGCAAATTACCCTACCCATGATTTAGAGTTAGCAGCAGTGGTATTTGCTTTAAAAATCTGGAGGCATTACTTGTATGGTGGGCATTGTCAGATATTTACGGATCATAAGAGTTTAAAATATTTGCTCACTCAAAAGAAGCTCAATTTGAGGCAAAGGCGATGGTAGGAGTTGATAAAAGATTATAACTTGGTGATAGACTATCATCCGGGAAAGGCGAACGTTGTAGCTGATGCCTTAAGTCGTAAGTCTTCATCGTCTTTAGCAGCACTTCAGAGTTGTTATCTTCCAACATTATTAGAGATGAAATCTCTTGGGGTCTAGTTGAGAAATGGTGAGGATGGATCCTTATTGCCAAGCTTCATTGTGCGACCTTTGTTACTTAATCAGATCAAAGACATTCAGATGTTTGATGATGAGTTAAGAAAAAAAATTCAAAAACTGACCGATGAGGGAGTCAGTGAGTTTAGATTCGGAGAGGATAACATTTTAATGTTTAGAGACTGAGTTTACGTTCCTAAGGGAAACCGGTTGAGACAGGCGATCATGGAAGAAGCCCATTCTTCTACCTATGCATTACATCCCGGAAGCACCAAGATGTATAGGACTATCAGGGAGAGTTATTGGTGGCCAGGTATGAAGCGAGACGTAGCAGAATTCGTAGCAAAGTGTCTTGTATGTCAGCAAGTTAAGGCAGAGCATCAGAGGCCAGCAAGTACACTTCAATCTTTACCTGTTCTTGAGTGAAAATGGGAGCATGTAACTATGGATTTTGTTTTGTGACTGTCGCGGACACAGAGGGGAAAGGATGCGATTTGGGTGATCGTAGATCGATTGACTAAGTCCGCTCACTTTTTAGCAGTCCATAGTACATACTCTATTGAGAAGCTGGCTCAGCTCTATATAGATGAGATTGTGAGGCTACATGGAGTTCTCGTTTCTATAGTATCAGACTGAGACCCTCGATTCACTTCTCGATTTTTGCCAAGATTTCAAGAAGCTCTCGGAACCAAATTAAAATTTAGCACTGCTTTTCACCCACAGACGGATGGTCAGTCAGAAAGGACTATCCAAACTATGGAGGATATGTTGAGGGCTTGTGTCATGGATTTTCTTGGGAGTTGGGATAGACACTTGCCGTTAGTGGAATTTGCTTACAACAAGAGCTTCCAGTCTAGCATCGGTATGGCACCGTACGAAGCTTTATATGGAAGGAAATGTCGTACTCCACTTTGTTGGGATGAAGTTGGTTAAAGAATGTTAGCTAGTGTGGAATTGATTGAGCTAACTAATGACAAGATCAAGGTTATACAATAGAGGCTAAAGGTAGCCCAGGATAGGCAGAAGAGCTATGCAGATAAACAGAGAAAAGACTTGGAGTTTGAGATCAATGATAGAGTTTTTCTTAAGGTTTTTTCGTGGAAAGGTGTGATTCAATTTACGAAGCGGTGAAAGCTTAACCTGAGGTATATTGAACCATTCCGAATCATTGAGAGAATTGGACCAGTGGCTTATTGGTTAGAACTACCTTCGGAGTTAGATCAGATCCACAACGTTTTCCATGTCTCCATGCTTAAGAAATATGTACCAGATCCCTCTCACATCCTTGAAGCACCTCCGATCGAGTTGCATGACGATTTGAAGTTTGAGGTGCAACCTATAAGTATCTTGGATCGAAAGGATCGAGTACTGAGGAACAAGAGTATTTCAATGGTCAAAGTGTTATGGAAAAGTGCTCGAATAGAGGAAATGACATGGGAAGTAGAGCATCAGATGAGGAACCAATACCCGGATCTATTTGTCGAATTTGGTAAGTGAAATTTTGAGGTCAAGATTTTATTTTAAGGGGGGTAGAATTGTAAAACTCGAACCTATAAACGCATGTCATGACATACATGCACTGAGTAGCATATTATTACGCAAAGAAAGTCTTTAAGAATAGACGAAATTCGGTATTGTACTTAACGGTACACTTGAGTGGATTTAACCTCGAACTAGTTTAAATAGGAATCGTAGGATGACATGTAATATTTTATAGTCGAAGAATGACTAAAAATGATTGTTCAGAGTTCGAGGGTTCATTTGGGGTAAAATTGAAAATTTTGATGTTCAGGGGCAAAATCGTTATTTTGCCACCTAAGATAATAATTTGATCATTGAGTGAAATTTTTGAACAAGATTAACTATTTGGAGTATAATTGAATGATAGGAAGTGAAAAATTTCAATTCCGGCAATTTTCAGAACATAAGTGCAAAACGGTAATTTTGTCATTCCGGGATAAAAATCGTAATTTTCATCACCCAAGACTTGTCAAAATCATAGGATTTACTTTTTTTTTTGTATGAATAACTATGGTACTGTAAGTGGTGAAAAATTGAAGTTTAAAAGATGAAATTTTAAAAACGAGCCAACGGGAAAGTGACACATGGCATTTTTTTAATGATTTAGTATTATTTTAATGAAAAGTCAGTCCATTTAAACCCCATATTAAGTGATGGCCAGCCATAAGGAGAGAACAAGAGAGAAAATAGAGAGGAAAGGAAGAAAAGAGAGAAACCAAAGGAAAACTAGAAAATTCAAAGGGAAAATCGCGTTTTTCGACCGTTTACAAGTCTAACGGTAAGATTTTTTGACTTTAACTTGATTTCTACCTTTCTTCTGCCTTTGTTTCCATTTAGCATGCTTGAGGAGAGAGATCAAAAAGTGATATCAAGGGCTGGACGAAATTCAAGGGGGAGGAATTTGAAATTTTTAGGTTTTGATTTTTAGTTAAATTGATAGTTTTAGTTAGTTAAATGTGTATAGAAATCAAATTGGGCAAGAAAGCATGACAATTTTACAATACCCACCTTTGGGCGAATATGCATTGATGTACAATGATGATGAACTAATTTTTATTCTAAGAGAAATGAAGAGAAAATGATGAAAAATGGTTAAATGTGATAGAAAAACAAAGTGAAAAATTAACCGAGTAAATGTCCCATTTTTGACCGAATTTTCCAAGGAGGAAAGTGAGCTGATTTTGGTGATTTTAGAAGGTTATTGGCTGATATTTAATGGTTAGAAATGTTGGAGAGAAAATGGGACAATTTAGAGCTAAAATGGAGCGCGTTAGCAATTTAACGGGTAAAGTGCCAAAAATAGGTTAA
>NW_017234766.1:46994-49316 GCF_000208745.1 Theobroma cacao
AAAGCTAGTTTGTAAGTTGTAGTTTTCATGATCATGAAATATATAAAGATTATCAATATATGGACATACACTTGGAGTTGTAATTTACAAGTTTGGATTATTTAAGATATGATTAAATGGAATTAGCATTAGTTAAGGTACGTAAATCTTTTAATTAATTTCTGTGGAGTATGCATGATAGTAGAATGGAGGAACATAGTGCCGTGATACTATATGGTGAAGTTACTATACAATATGGAAAGAGTATTCTAAAATGGGATTTATTGACTGATGATAAGTGATGTGCAATCTGAGATATATGTAGCTATGACAAATTTGGAGATTTTTGCTTAAGCAAACTCGTACTAAATGTTATGGTAAAGATATATGAATGTTAGTGGCAAAATAAATACGTTAAATCAATGTTCTGATCGCATACTTGTGATAGAAAGTTAGTCTTGCTAATTGTGGTATAGACTCAGAGGGAAGCCACACAATTGTGAATAATTGAGGTAGTAGCTTTAAAGGTAGAAGAGTTGCTAGGATAAAGTGAATTTAAACAGTTGCAACGCCACAGTACTGACTATCAGACGCTGTCGCATTAAGAACTCCTAATGGCTAGAAAGTAAGAGCAAATTGTGAGCTGCATAAAGATTGGACTCACGAGATTGAAAAATGGTCATTGGTTTTGATGTCGAGTTTCGTTATTGGAGTTTTAAGTGCATTGGGGGAGTGTTAAGATGAATAATATGATGACTGAAGTCAAATCTTAAGAAATAAAGAAGACAAGAGATTAAGTCTTGTTAAAGACTAAAGAGGAAATGAGTGAAAGGTTAGATGAATGTATGAGATACTGATAAGAGATGTCAATACCAAGTGAGGAAAATGTAAATAAAGAATTCAATAATGATATAGCAAATGAGTTTATATAGAATATTATTATGAGAATATACTGATCTTGTCTTGACCTTGTTGAAAGGAAAGGATTAGTAACAACACAAGTAAACTAGGTGACATGTTAAAAACCCTTGGAGATAAGTTGAAGCATGAGTAGTTGGGCATGCCTTTATGGAAATGATATACTTGGAGTACGAAAGAGCAAATAAGTGATTAAGTGTTTCAAGAATGTTTAAACACCTTTGAGAAAGAATTAAATTATACGTGTTGAGTATAAGATGTGTGACTTTGAAACTTGCTAAGGAGCCAAATGGCTAAGTCACGAGTTAAGTGATCACCTACTGTGAGATATAAGTTTAAGATAAATATCCCCAAGGAAATACTCAAGAGAAGTTCTGCCATGGATCTCGTGAAAGAAAGCATTAAGTTATGTGGTTATAAAAAGGAAGCTGTAAGCTGAAAGTGATATTAGTATTAATATTGAAAGGTACTTGAGGAGAATCTAGTTTCAAGTTTTGCAATTTCAAGTGCAATTTATAAATTGGCTAAGGGAGAATGATGCTATATTCGTATGAAAGAGTGGAACAAAGGATGATAGAAGTTGACCTTGATAATGAAGTTGGATAATGAAACTTTCCTAATATATTATGGAAATTAGAATTCGAAATGCTTGAGGCAACATGATTCAAATGAGTCTGAGTTTTAAGTGACAAATCAATATCGGAATGCAAGAAGGATACAAGGTAATGTAGAGGCATGAAAGATAATCGAGGAATAAGGATGACTCTTAGGAATTGTGGTATTGCATAAAATGCAATGATCAAGTTAAGATAAATCTTTGAAGTATCAATGGGATTATAAAGCATACACGCATAATAGATTATAATTCAAAGGAGATGACATTGTGATGCAATGATATGTAGTACAAGGAAACTTAAGCATATAATTGGAAATGATAAGAAGATAGTATAAGTGTGTAAATGATGTGGAACTATGCACAGGCATAATGAGAATTTGTATGAACTATGAAGATTATTCTATTGAATCTTGGTTATGGATGGGAATGAACAAAGAGAAATTAGTCTGAAGGCAATTGAAAACAGAGACCCCGTATATATAATAAGGAATATGGACATTTGAATGTGCTTGTATATGTATGTGTGGAGTTAATGATGTACCCAACTAAAATGAAGAATGGTTTTAGTGGTTCGAGATTTGAACTCAATATATTTGATGAGTTGCATAGATAATGTAACGATCAAGAATCTTATCAAAAGTCGATTTATGGTGACCTAAGGAATTTTGGGGAAATAGTTAAGGGAATGTAATCTATAGTGCGATTAAGCCATATGAGATGGATTAATAGGCTTAAGAAGATTGAAATTTCCTAAATGTAAGGTAAACATGAAGTATGTGGAAATAATTGAAGCCATTAATCTTCCCTAA
>NW_017234766.1:50255-54306 GCF_000208745.1 Theobroma cacao
GTAATTTTACACCACCCAACACTTGTCCAGCACATGGATTTTACCCAATATTATCATGGATAATTGAGAAAATTTAAGTGGTGGAGAGAGATTGCTTAATGGCTAAGTATGACACATGGACCAATGGAATGGTGACATGTGTCAAAATCTCATCCATTTATTATTTTCCTTATAAATTAGCACAAAACCAGCCCATTTCTCTTCATATGGCTGGCCAAAGGAAGAACCAAACCCTAGGTGGAGAATTTCAAGAGAAAAGTGTGGAAAAATCAAGGAAAACAAGTGAAAAATGTAGGATTACTCAATTTAAACTTGAAATCTATCTTCCTTAAGCATTTCTCCTTATTTTCCATGATTAAATTACATGTTTTCATGGTGAATTCATGGTTAGCCAAATGGGTATGGAGAGAGAATGATGTTGGATTGATTTCATTTCAAGTTATGTTAGTGTTTTTAGTTAGTTTACCATGTCTATAAGCAAAACAATAAGAAAAGAATTCATTTTCCCCATCACCCACCAATGGCTGAACCTACCTTGTATTGAGTGAGGATGAATTTGATTTTTATTTTAAGAGAATTGGTTAGAAAATGATGAATTATGGTGTGGAAAAGTAGTAGGAAAAATCATGGTGTTGATGCACCATTATTGACCGAAAATTCTAAGAAGAAAAGTGAAGATGGATTTGCCAAATTTTAGGTTATTTGACTTGTGTTTGGTGAATTAAGAATTGGAAGAAAAATGGAGTTAATTGGAGTTAAATTGGACGTATTGGCCAATTAATCGGGTGATAGATCGAATTAGGCCAATACTGATTTATTTAGGAACACAAGTGAATTTATATTGAACACCGTATTTAGATAGTTACCTGAGTATTTCACATCCCATTTCATTCATTAGTATAGAGCTTGAATTGGTTTTATAACAATTTAGTACAAATGTAGTAAATGGCTTGTTGTGCGTTATGTCTAGGTGGTGAGCATTTTGGCAAAAGTAAAGAGATAGTACCCGAGAATCAGGAATCGACGTACTCGAAATTCGACTCCCGAAATAATGAGTAACCTTACTATCGTCTTAATTATCTAAAGTGATTTTTATCCGATTTTGTGATTTTTGGAAAATGAGTTTAAATGGTAAATCTTTATGTTTTATATAGAAAATGTGTTTAAATGAAATGATTTTATAAATTGTCTTGAAATTAAATGATGGCTTTGAAAATAGAGTAATTGGAGACCACTTGATGTGTTGTAAATTTATGGTTCTAATTGATTGGCTTATGGTAATATTGGCATGAATGGTTGACTTGATAAATGTGCTGAAAATGTATGAATTGTTGATTTGCCTTGAGAGGCTGTAAAATAAAATAATTGCCATGTCATGCTATATCAAATTTTATTGTATGGTGGGTTAAGCTTGCTGCAGTGGGTAGGGTTCTGTGGACTAGCCTATTAGAGGGGCACGAAATCCTAACATATTTTACATTGGTTGGAGAGGCGAGTAGGGTAACTCCCGAGGTATAACTTTTAGAGTTCACTTCATACCAAACCACCACGTGAGGGCGAACTTAGCCAACGCCAAGGAATGGCTATATTTTGAAAATAAAAACATGATTTATGAGTACATAACTTTTTAATAGCCTTGGCGAACTCGGTTTGGGATAGCCTGCGGTCAAGGTATCCTTGATAACTGAGTATGATAATGATTTTGGCATGAGCCAAATCTTTTACGAAATTCATAAGCCATGTTAATTACTCGATTTATATGAATTGATTTTATTTGGTTGAAACTTGTTGAAAGGTGATGAATTACAATATGTTAAACTATTTTATCTGTCTCCATTTACTCGGCTTTAGATATTTTAGATGGTATTTGTTTACTCACTTGGATTATATAATCTCACCACCCTCCTTTTCACCCATTTCAGGCTCAGAATAGATTGTAGATAACTGATATCATTGAGGACTACAATTAGACTTGCCACATCCAAAAACTGTAGGTTTATTTCTTTTGACACTTTTAGTCATTCGTGGGCCCACGTGTCACTGTAAATTAAATTTTATAGTTTGGTTACTGTATTATAGTATGTATGAATTTATTTAGCTTTTACGCTATAAAAATTATTTACCAGTAACTCTATAAATATTATTTTATAAGAAAATAGAATATTTTATTGAATATTTTTGTTATATTCAAATAGATATAGTTTCGTTTTAAATGAATGTTCTGGACATCTAAATTTATTTTTTATTATGAAATATGTGTTTTCCACTCGTATACCATAATTTTAACTGATTTCGAGATTTATGAGAAAAAATGACCAAAATGCCCCTGTGAGACAAAAGAATTATTTTTCGATTGTTTTGATTTGAAAATAGTTTATAACCTCTAAAAACATGTTATATTACAACTGTTGATCATAGGGGAGGTGAGCAAACTGATGTTAGAGCCTTGCGAGGTTCCGATCGACATTTTGGGCAATGAATGTCTATCAGGACATCGTGGCAGTTATCATGGGCTCGAGGAGAGTACCGAGTCGTGACACACATACTGGAAAAGGACACTCAACCATGTTTGGTAAAGTACCATCCTTTATAAGCCTATCGAGTCTATTTTGATTGATATGACCTAAACACAGATGCCAAAGATAATTTTAATTTATACTAGATTCTTTGACTCTTTTATTTTCAAATCGTATTGCTTCTATAGCATTTGTAGAATAAGTCGTAGGCTCAAGGAAATAAAGATTATATTTTACAATTCCAGAACAAATAAAATCTTATTCAAATAAATAGTGAGTGTCTCACTAAAATAAACTGAATATCCAGACTTTATTAGACAAAAGACAGAAATCAAATTTCTATAAGTCTCTGGAATGTAATAAACATTTCCAAAACTAAGTTACGACCATAAGGAAATTGAAGAATAATGGCTCCCACTACTAATGCTGAAACGAAGGTGCCATTTGCCATCCTCATCCAAAACTGCCCTTTACTCAGTTTTCTCCTTTGTTGAAACCCTTGTAAAGAATTGCAAACATGGTTAGTGGCTCCAGAATCTACTATCCAAGTATCTGTAGAATCAACCACTAAACAGGCTTCTAACATATTTAGAAAACCCATACCTTGTTTATTCTTCTGGATTTCTTCAAGGTAGACCTTGCAATTTATCTTCCAATGTCCTTTCACACCACAATAGAAACATTTTTCTTTGGTGTTGTCTTTTGAAGCACTCTTTTTCTTTATGGGCTTTTTCTTTGCTCCCACTAAGCCCTTAAAAATCTTTTTATTTCCAGTTATCTTCTTTTTACCCTTGGGTTTGGGCTTAGAAGTGGAAATTGCATGTGCTTCAGGTTTTTTTTTTCAAATCAAGAACCTCTTCCACGTTTTGAAGATCATTCATTAGCCCACTTAGAGTGTAATCCCTAGTGTGTAGTTCATAATCCAATTTGAACTATGAAAAAGATGAATTCAAGCTATGAACGATCATTGATATTTGCGTTTCCGCATCTATCTCAGCACCATTTAGTTCTGCCTCATTGAGACAAGAGATCACTTTCAGCATGTAATCTCTAACTGGCTCCCCAGGTTTCTGCTTAAAGTCCTTAAAAGCATTGGTTGCTTTCACCTTAGCAGCATTATGTTGCAAATTTATGGTTTTGAATTGAATGGTTTTGCAAAATTTTATAAATTTTCTAAAAAATCGAATATTGGTTTTGAAAATAGAGTAATTGGAGACTGCCTGCTTGTGTTGCAAATTTATGGTTTTGAATTGAATGGCTTATGACAATATATGAGCATGAATGGCTAAATTGATTTTGGTGTCAGAATTATTTGTATTGTGTATTCAGCCTTGAGAGGCTAGATTGCGATAAATTGCCATGTCATGCTAGAATGAATTTTATTAAATTGGTGGAGTATATATTAATTATTTACTGCAGAGGGGGTTCCGTGGACCAGCCTATTAGAGGGGCACGGTAAACTCTATTATATTATTACCTCGAATGGAGAGGCGCGTAGGGTATCTCCTAGGGTAAAGCTTAGGGTTCACTTCACG
>NW_017234767.1:0-15726 GCF_000208745.1 Theobroma cacao
TTGTATGCTTATTTTATAGATGTTATAATATGCATGTTGATATGATGAATGCCCTAAAATATGTATATGATGTGAATTCCATATACAATATGAGATGATCAAGTATGCATGATGTATACTATAAGATGGAGTTTATAATGTAAATTCCATATACCACTTAAGATGATTAAGTATGCATAATTAATGCTATGAGAATAGGTATATGATGTATATTTCGTATACTACTTGAGATGATTGAGTTAGCATAATTGCCATGACATTATGTATATGATCTAAATTTCATATACCTTATGAGATGAGTAAGCGTGTATGTGAAGGACATTCCACATACCATATGCTATGAGTATGAGAAACTCAAAGAGTGTGATTGATTTCACTTTCACGAGGCGCAAGTGAAGACTTCACTCCTATGATGCATCATAAAATGCCCAAGGTGCAATGGGGCTGTACATTGCCAGCCCAAGGTGCAATGGGGTTATATGTTGCTAGTTCAAGGTGCAATGGAATTATACATTACCAACCCAAGGTGTAATGGGGCTGCACATGGCTAACCCAAGGTTGATGGGGGTCAAACCATCACAATGTATGACTTTTAATGTTAATGAAACGATCATGGTTGCTATGTTTATGGCATGATGTATGTTGAGTTCATTTGAGTAATGTTTATGGTTTATACCTTATGATGGCATGAAAGTGTGCTTAGTAAGAATAATGGAGCCCTAAAGATAGTTTCCAAGATGTAAAAGGACTTAAGGAATGGCAAAATGCTGAAATTGTTCAGAAACTTGGTCTTTGTGTCCAAAGTATCGATACATATGGAGCACGTATCGATACATTCTAAACAGATTGCCATAAGAGGTTTTCTGTGTGAAATGTATTGATACATTTTACCAATGTATCGATAAATGCTTGTAAGTATCAATACATTCAATAATGTGCTAATAGATATGGTACAGAAAATGATGTTTGAGTGAATTTGATGAGGATTTTTAAAGGTAAAAGATTTCTAAAGGTTTATATAATTTTGTTTTCAAACAAAAGGTATTTAAATGAGGTTAAATGTCATGTATAATGAATTTGATGATTCAGAAGTTAGGATTGGCATGAGATATAAATGCATGGTTATGAAATACTCTTATCCCCTAGCTCGTCCCCTTCTCGTATCCACTCACAGAGTCTTTGTGACTCACGTTATTTTTCCCATTTATTTTGTTGCAAATTAGTGATAGTAGCTGATAACAGCCAGTGTTTGGTTTTCATTCCTTGGTAGGTGTCTAACAGCCATTTGATGCTTGAAAGTTAGTCACATTCCGCTGACGAGTCGGTCTTTACTTTATGTTATGTTTACAGACTATGAATATGGTTATGTTGATATCGCCAATGTTTAGGAATCTTATATGAATAATTTTATGTATGAGATCATGATGATGGCTCGAGAGCCTATATGGACACCCAAGGGTGCTGATGATGTTAATGTTTATATTATCGTGCACTATGACAGTAGCACTTGTTAATACACATATAGATGTATTAAGTTGAGCTTACATAATTAAGTTGAGAAGTTCTTTTATTGTGTAATAAGTTTTAAGAATGTATGTATTACGATTATGTATGTCATTGGATGTGATATTATGCTTCCGCATGTGATGATGAATGTTTGATGATGTTATGAGAAAATACTTGCTTGGGCCTAACGATTTATGCTAGTTTGGGTCCTTGCACTGGTCACAATCCTTCCAAGAAATGGGATGTGACAAAAACCATGGATCAATGGGCACCATTAAGAAGAGGAAACCATAGGCCAAAGTAGAGAGCTCACTGTCATGGCATTAAGGGAGAGGTATCACAGCAGCAACTCGATACCCTAGGTTTTGTAATTTTCAGATTTTTGTTTCATATAAAATTCTTAGCCCTATTTAAAGACACTTTTAGAGCACTTGAGAAGAACAATTAAGCTAGGTTTTCTTTAAAGAAAAAGAGCCATCAAGCAATAAAAAACTCTTGAAGATTGAAGATCAAAGAGTTGATGATTTTGAGTTTTTTTTTCTTCTTTAGTTCTTTGTATACTTTCTTTGTTTTATGTTGATAGTTAAACTATTTTGGATGATGTTTTTAGTAGTTATGAGGAACTAATTTTCTTATCTAGAATTGCAATTGAACCCAACATGTAGTTTGAATTTTTAATACTCTCTTTTGTTTATGATTGATAGTGTTAAAGTTGCTTATTTCAATCCTATGCTTAATGCGTATGATTGCCTGATCACCAATAAGACTGATAAGGTAACATAAATGGAACTGAGAAAGGGAGTTTAGTGTAAGCCTTGGATGAAATAGCATATGTTCAATATCAATTGCATGAGATGATTGATTTGATTCGCACGTGAAGTAGACATACATTTGCATGTCATATGTCGCTAATTATAGAATCAAACCTTAATGAGTTTTTCTTAATTGCAATTTGCATAAACATATAGAGAATTGGTTAAGAGAGATATTTTTGTATGAAACTCGACAAAGACTTATAAATACATTAGAATTTTTAGGTTAACAACTCACCTATCTAGTAAATAAAAAGAGAGTAGAAGAGATTCAGATGAAGTGTTGAAAGAATATTGTAATTCTAGGTTCTATTTGATTGATTAATTCTATTTCAATTGCCACTCTTGTCTTTAGTTTTAGTTTATTTAATTTTCAGTAGCTTTAAAAATCAGTTTTTTGGATAAGATTAATTTTAGTGCTTAGCAAAAGATTTTAGTGCAATTCTCTGTGGGAATTGTACTATATTTCTTATTATACGTACACTTGCATGGTAAATCCGACAAAAACTGTTTGATGCTACTACTAGGGAGTTGTTTGCTAAAACTTTTTTATTAATATTAATACCAAGTAATCTTAGTCTTAATAAAACCTTTCTTTTTTTGTCTTCAAGTACTTTTCTTCATTGTAGGCAAAGAGTCAAAAATTTAGAAATTGTTCCTTTGAATCTAGAAATTGAAAAGACTTTTCGAAGACTTCAAAGGGAAAATCAAAAGGCTTCAACTCACCATGAAACAAAGTTTGATCAATAAGAAAAGAACAAGTCCTTGAGGGAATATGTAGTTCCTCTTGTACAAGGCTTTCATTTTACATCCACAGACCTACCATCTAGGCTAATAATTTTGAGATTAGACCAGCAATCATTTAGATGATTTAGACTTTAGTTCAATTTGAGGGATTGCCAAATGATGATCATAATGCACATATTGTGAATTTCTTGGAGATTTGTGATACGTTCAAGACTAATAGCGTTTCTAATGGTAGATTGAGGTTTTTCCCGTTTTCATTGAGTGACATGGCAAGGAGTTGGTTGAATTCACTTCTGGCTGGTTCCATTAGTACTTGGGATTATTTGGCTCATAAATTATTGGCTAAGTTTTTTCCACCAACTAAGACAACAAATGAGGAATGATATCACCTCTTTTATGCAATTTGATTTGGAATCACTATTTGAGGCATGGGAGAGGTATAAAGATTTACTTAGAAGATGTCCTCACCATGGGCTACTTAACTGACTGCAAGTATAGACTTTCTATAATGGTTTGCTAGGACCAATTAGAACCATTGTTGATGTTGTAGCTAAGAGGCACTAATGGGTAAATCTATTAATGAGGCTTATGACTTGTTAGAAGAGATGGCTTCCAACAATTACCAATAGTCATCCGAGAGATTAGGTCCAAGAAAAGTTACTTGAATTCATAAGCTTGATGCCATTACTGCCTTGATTGTACAAATGGCTGCTCTCACTAAGAAAATTGATACATTGGGTGTTCATGCTATTCAAATTCCTTTTACAACATGTGAGTTATACGGAGATAGGCATTCCAGTGATCAATGTCGAATTAGTACTAAAGCTATACAATTTGTTGGAAGTTTTGATAAATATTAGAATAATCTATATTCAAACAACTACAATCCTAGTTGGAGGAATCATCATAATTTCTTATGGAGTAACAACCTAGGGTCCTTATTAGCAACAAAGCTAATTTTTCTTCCTAGTTTTCCACTACAAGCTAAAGCTCCTATGCTTGAGAAAAAGCCAACAATGGAAGAGATGTTCATGTAGTACATGGCCAAGAATGATGCTATCATATAGAGTTAAACAACATCACTCAAAAATCTTGAGACACAAATGAGTCAGTTAGCTAATGTCATTAATAGTAGACCTTAGGTTACTTTACCTAGTGACATTGAACCCAATCCTAGAAGATAAGGTAAGGAGCATTTTTAGGCAATTACACTTAAGGGTGGTAAAGAGGTAAAAGATAGTAGTTTGCAATCTGATGATCCAATTAAGCTTGCTGAAAAAGAGGTTGAAAGTGGCAACGTTGAAAAAAAAATTGTGTTTGAAAATTCTGATGATCAAACTGAAGGAGAGAAACCTCAGTTAAATGCATCACAACCACCACCACCTTTCCCTCACCGTTTTCAGAAGCAAAAGCTCGACAAGCAATTTTAGAGATTTCTTGAGATATATAAAAAACTTCATATTAATATTCCTTTTGCTAAAGCTTTGGAAAATATGCCAAACTATGTGATGTTCTTGAAAAAACTTTTGATCAAAAAGACATTGGGTGAATTTAAGACTACTACACTTACTATGGAGTGCAGTGCCATAATTCAGAATAAGCTTCCACCTAAGCTTAATGATTCAGGCAGTTTTACCATTCCATGCATTATCGGTACATTATGTTTTGCCAAAGCCTTATGTAATTTGGGTGCAAGTATAAATTTGATGCATTTATCCATTTATTGGCAACTTGGTTTGCAAGAGATTAAGTAATAACTATATTTTATAGAGTTATTTGGTATTAATTTCCAATATAATTTGTTTAAGTTGTTAAGATTTAATTTAAATACTATGAGTTTCTAGCCATTGATTTTATTTTATTTAATTATATTGTATTCCATTGTGTTAAGTTATTTTATGATGTTTTATTTTAAGTTTAGTTATTATTTAAGTTAAGTTTCATGTTTTTGTAGGTGTGATTTGAAAAGAAGTCTTATTTAGTGAAGGAGATGCATTTTTAGTGCAGACTTTAACTACACATGTTGCGAAAGTTCAAACATTTCATTCACCACAGAAGTCCAATTATTGTGATTCTTGAACCATTCGAAAGCTAAAAGGCATAGCTACCAATTTTATGTTTATCATTTTGCCGACTTCAGCTTGAAAGGTGGTCAAAAATCATGTTAAAGTTAAAGCAATGTAGTAGAGTTTGATTGAGCAATATAAAGGTTTGAGTGCCGCAATGATCATGGGACCAGTGCTGTGGCTCCTCGATTGGGAAGGATGCCTCAAGGCATATTTGAGACTCAACGCTATGGCCACCAAGCACCCAATGTTGTGGCACTCAAAGGAAAACCTTCAAAAAATTAAAATTGCACGACGCCTCAGCGCCCAAGCAAGGAAGGCCACGGTGCACAATGAAGAACAAAGAATATGAGATGTTTGACTTCTATTTAGCGTTGGACTTAAGCCCTATTTAACTCCTCTTTGAGAAGCATGTACAACCATGAATTAAGCTAGGTTTTTCTAAAAAAAAAGCATCAAAGTTAACAAGAAAGTAAGGAAAGCAAGGAAGATTGTGGATATGAAGCATGATAAATATTAGAGTTCTTTTTTTTTTCTTGTTATCTTTATACTTTCTTGTTTAGTTTTGACGGTTAAATTTCTTACAAATATATTTTTTTTCTTAATCTAGATAAGAAAGCATATTTGTCTCAATTTAGACAAGATAAAATATTTTTGTCTTAATTAAAGACAAGAGTTGTCTTAAATTAAGATAATGCTAGGAGGATCTTGCAAAATGAATCTAGACATCCATGTTCATAAAAAGAGACTCCATGTTTAACTATCACTCTGTTATTTATTATTAATTGTTTTTAAATAAAGATGGATAATAATAAAATAAGAGTTATTATTCAATAAGGAGTTTTATTTTATCAAGAACTCTAAATGATAATTAAAGAATTAAATTATTTATTTTTTAATTTTAATTTTGATAATTATGGAGCATGTTTGATACTTCCATAACTCTAAATGGATAGTCAAGATCAATTCAAAGGTGTTTAAGTTTGATTAAACCTTTGAGGCAAGAGTTTTAATAAAAAGAGAAGAGATTGGAAGAAAAGAAACAAACGTTCTTTTTCTTGAAAAAGTTTCAACCATCACTTCTCTCCTCCTCCTCCAAACTTTTCTGTATCTTTCTTCCTTTCTCCCATTCTTGGCTGAATTTTATGAAAGAAAATAACCATTAATTTTTAGGAAGAAAAAAAAGACAAAATCAATTGCCATTTTGTAGTCTAGCATTTCACACCTTGTCCACTCATGGTTCAAGTTGAAAGCATTATTGAAGAATAAGTGGTAAACTTGTCTGGTCAAGAAATCATTCATTGGTGTGGTGATGTCCGAAAATAAAAATCTCAAAATAAAAGGTATTTCTTATTTTTGCTTAATAGATTCTTATCTTTTTAGGATGTGATTATGTTACTTGCAATAAGAATGATGTGTATTTCTGCTTATGTAATTAGATTTCTTCCTTCCTTTATAAAATTTTTTTTTTGAAATCCATGCTTTACACAATCACATCAATCCACTAAGATCCTACTCCAACATGGGCAAGGTATACGGATTTGCTACGAAGATGTCCTCACCATGGATTACTTAAATGGTTGCAAGTTCAAGCTCTTATAATGGTTTGCTAAGATGAATTAAAACCACAATTGACGCAACAGCTGAAGGTGCACTTATGAGTAAATCCATTGATGAGGCCTACAATTTGCTGGAGGAGATGGCTTCAAATAATTACCAATGGCCGTCAAAAAGATTGAGGACAAGAAAAATTGTTGGTATCCATGAGCTTGATGCAATTAATCTATTACTTCACAATTGGTTGCTCTCACAAAGAAAACTGATAGTTTGAGTACTAATATGGTTCAGAGCCTTTTTTTTACTTGTGATTTATGTGGGAAGGACATTTTAGTGACCATTGTCCTATTTATATGGAAATAGCCCATTATCTTGGAAATAGATAGCCACAAAATAATCCTTATTCCAACACATATAATTTGGGGTGAAGAAATCATCCTAATTTTTCTTGGAACAACAACCAGGCATTTTCATTAGCTCTTAAGCCAAATTTTCTTCTAAGATTTCCACCATATCCTCAAGCTCCTACGCTTGAGATAAAACCAACAATGGAAGAGATATTCATTCAATATATGGCAAAGAATGATGTTGTCATTCGAAGTCAATCTACATTAATCTAAAGCCAATCAGCATCTCTCCAATATCTTGAGACATAATTAGGTCAGTTAGCCAATGTTGCCAACAATAGACCTCAAGGTACTTTACCAAGTGATGTTGAACCCAATCCCAGAAAAGAAGGGCAAGAGCATTAGAATGCATCACTCAGAAGTGGAAAAGAGGTAAGTTGTACAAATTTAAATTTTGAAATTTTGGTTAAGCTAGTTAAAAAAGAAACTAAAAAAGATGTTGGAAAAGAAGTTGAGAAAGACGATGAAAAGATGTTATGGTTGAAAATTCTAGCAAAATATTAAGTGCAAAAAACTAAAAAATAAAGCCTTCACAACCACCTCCACCACTTTTTCCCAATGTTTTCAAAAGTAGAAACTTGACAAACAATTCTAAAGATTTCTTGAGGTATTTAAAAAGTTGCATATTAATATTCCTCTTACTGAAGTTTCAAAACAAATGCCAATTTATGTGAAGTTCTTAAAAAAAATCTTGAACAAAAAGAGGAAATTGGAAGATTTTGAGACATTGCACTTATTGAGGAGTGCAGTGTTATAATCCAAAATAACCTTCCACCAAAGCTTAAGTATCCATGGAATTTTTCTATCCCTTGTACTATTGGTAGTTTTAAATTTTCTAAAGCTTTGTGTGATTTGGGTTTTAGTGTTTCACTTATGCCTTTGACTATTACTACGAAACTTGGACATAATGAGATACGACTTACTACAATTTCTTTGCAATTAGCAAGCAGAACAATTAGGTACCCTATTGGGATTATTAAGGATGTCTTAGTAAAAGTTAGGAAGTTTTACATTCTGTTGAGATGGAAGAAAATATGGAAATTCCTTTTATTTTGGGAAGACCATTCTTAGCTATAGTTAGAGTAATCATTGATGTGAAGAAAGGCAAGATAACTTTCAAAGTTAGAGATGAGGTAGTCTAGTTTAATATATTCAAATTAGTTAAGTATCCTTCCTCAATAAAAAGTTGTTATAGAATGGATGTAGTTGATTAAGGTAAAGATAAGCTTATTCCACCACTTTCAATCAAGCAAGCACGAACTCTTGAGTTAGAATCACCACCTTCCATTAATCTTGATTTTAAGGTTGGACAGCAAATAATACTCTTTAATTCACATCTCTATCTTTTACCATGGCAACTTCAACCATGTTGGTGGAAATCCTTTAAAGTGGTAAAGGTTTTGTCTTATGGCCCTATTGAGATATTTAGTACATTTATCGAAGCATTAAAGGTTAATAAACAAAGCCTCAAGCCTTATGTTGTGGATGAAGAAGTGAAAAAAGTGATGCCATAGTCAAGCTAGTGACTATAAAGAAACGATTCTTGGGAGGCAACCCAAGCTTTCTAAACTTATGCTCTTATTTTTATTTATTTGTTTGTTCCTTAATCTCTTTTCTTTTGCAAAAAAATAAAAATAAAAAGCCTCCCACAAGCATTAATGATAGCAATGAAGATGAAGAAGATGAGTAGTCTCTCCTCATTCCTACAAATGCCAGAGAGTATTCTTTTACTTTTTCTTTTTCTCCTTTTAATATTAAAGACAATGTTAAGTTTAAGTTTTGGGAGGAGAATTATTTTTCTAGAAGTTGAGATTTTATTTGCATGCATGTTTTAGGTTAGCTTATCATATACTTTTCATTATGATTGTTTGAAAATTTTAAGATCTAGAGTAATCAGTGCCAAATTTTTAATGATTTCCTTATCCAATGATGAGAATTTAGTTGTCTTGTATTTTTAGCTCTTGGTAAATACGGATATTATTTAATTCATGCTAATTTTTTTTTTGCTTAATATCATCGTTAAGATGTGATTTTCACATATTGAGCTCTATATCTTTTGGTTTGAATTATTGTGCCATCTAGAAAACGTTTATATTAATGTGAATTTTAGATTATGTCAAGAATTCTAAAATTTGTTTAATTCTTTCTCAAGATGATTTAGACCATCTTTGGACCAGTTTGAGCCTTTCAAGCCTACCTTATTATATTTTATCCCTAGTATACCCCCTTAAGCCAAATTTTCCCTTTTCTTTGTTTAAACACATAAAAATTAAGCCGAGCCTTTAAATAAAATTTTCAATTTTGCAACCCTCACTCTTAAACATGTATATTATTTTAGGAAATATATATTGAGCTAAATGCATATGGTAGAAAGGTGAAGTTTCTGAAAAACTGAAAAAAAAAATCAAAAATCAATGATAAAAATCACCCCACTACCTACAATACAAAGAAATAAGTTTAAAAGTGTGAAATTGTGATGAAAAAAAAAGAAGAATAAAGTTTTGAACAAAAAGAAAAGTTCAAAGAGAAGAAAAATGAGTTACATGGAGAATGAAAATAGAGCTCTATATAGGTCCTAGAATAATTATGTGCTTAGGGTGAATTGAGCCAAATTATTATCCTTTATCCTACCTTGACCCTAGCCATACATTACAAACTTAATAAAGACTTATTGATCCTTGACTTAATATTAGTCTACATTAGTGGAGAAAAAGATGAAAAGTAAACCTATGGAATCTAGTACTAATATGAAATTTTGCATTGGCATAAACTCATTCAAATAAGTGTGATGTTCTTTGTAAAAGATTTCACACACAAAAACAAAAATCCATTCGAGAATGAGCGTGCATTTGAATTGAAACATTAACTTAAATGATAACTATATTTATCTTGAGCTGGAGATTTATAGATATACTTTTGAGGAAATTACGGAGATCATTGATTTGATGCTATTTGTCTCTAGTTAGTTTGTTTATTTATGTTGATTTCATCATTTAAATTGCTTTCTCCTTTGTGTAGTTTTTTTTTATATTTTGCTCGAGGACTAGCAAAATCTTAAGTTTGCGGGTGTGATAACACTAATTTGGTTTTAATTTCCAATATATTTTGTCTAAGCTTTTGAGATTTAATTTAAACATTAGGAGTTTTTAGCCATATATTTTATTTAATTCAATTATATTAGGTTCAATTGTACTAAGTTATTTTATGATGTTTTATTTCAAGTTTGGTTATTTTTTAAGTTAAGTTTTATGTTTGTAGGTATGCTTTGAAAATAAGGCCTATTTAGTGAAAGAGATGCATTTTAGGAGCAGACTTCAACTACATATGTTGCAGTATTTTGAGCATATCTTTCTCTACAAAAGCTCAATTGATGTGATTCTTAAACCATTGGAAAGCGAAGAGGCAGAACTACAATTTTATATTTGCCACTTTTCCCAATTTATCCTATAATCTAGTCAAAAACAATGTTGAACTTGAAGTAGTGTAGTAGAATCTGATTGAGCAATAAAAAGCTTTGAGCGCTACGGCCATCATGGGACCAGCGCTGTAGCACCTTGATTGGGAAGGATGCCTCAAGGCATATTTGACACTTGGTTCCGTGCCTACCAAGCACCCAGCGCCTTGGCGCTCAAAGGAAAACCTTGAAATAAAATTAAAAGTGCACTGCACCACAGCACCCAATGAAGAAAGAAGAATTTGAGCCCTATTTAATTCCCCTTTGAGAAGCATGAAAAAACATGAATTAAGCTAGATTTTTTGAAGAAAAATAGGCATTGAAGCTAGCAAAAAACTAAGGAATACAAGGAAGATTGCAAATTAGAAGAATGATAAATATTAAAGTTCTTTCTTTTCTTGTTATCTTTATACTTTCTTGTTTAGTTTTGATCGTTAAATTTCTTTTTGGATGATTTTTACATACATTATGTTGAACTAAGTTTTTAATTTAGAATCAAAATTGAACTCAATACATAGTTTGAGTTGTTAATATTCTTTTTTACTTATTATTGATAGTATTTGAGTTGTTTATTTCAATCTTGTTCTTAATGTGTTTGATTGATTAACCACCAATTAAATTGAATTGGAAACCTAAACAGAATTGAAAGAGGGAGTTTACAGTAAGTCATTAATGTAATAGCCTATAATCAATATCAATTGCATAAGATGATTGATTTGATTTGCGTGTAGGGTAGGCATACATTTACATGTCATATGTAGCCAAAATTAGAATTTGTTCTTAATGAGTCTTTCTTAATTTCAATTTGCATAGACACATAGTAAATTGATTAAGATAGATAATTTTATAAAAAAACTCGACAGAGACTTATAAATAAATTAGAACTCTAGGTTAACAACTCAAGCCTAGCTAGTAAGTAAAGAAGGAATAGAAGAAATTCAAATGAAACATTGAGGGGATATTGTGGTTCTAGACTTTTAGTTAATTAATTCTAGTTAAATTGTTACTTTTGCTTTCAGTTTTAGTTTTAATTTTAGTTTATTTAATTTTTAGTGTTTTAAATTTGGTTATTTGGATAAGATTAAGTTGTTTAATTTTAGTAATTAGAAAAAAGATTTAGCCAATTCTTCATGGGAACAAATTCTACTTTCTACTATATTACTTGTTAATGATACGTACACTTGCATGATAAAATTCGACAAGAAGTTTTTGACGTCGTTGCTTGAGAATTATGCAAAATCTTCTTTGTTAATATTAATACCAAGCAATCTTAGTCTTAATTCAAACTTTCCTTTTCTTTGTTTTCAGATACTTTTGGTCATTGTATGCGGAGAGTGAGAAGTTTGGAGATTGTTCCTTTTGATCTTGAAATCAAAAAGACTCTTCGAAGTTGTCGAAAAGAATATCTACAAGCTTCAACTCAATCCGAAACAATGGCTGAACAATAAGGAGATTAACAAATTCAAGGGCAACTAGAACAAGAAAATAAATCCTTGCGAGAATATGCTATACCTCTCGTTGAAGGCCTTCCTTCTAGCATTCGTGGACCTACCATCTAAGCCAATAATTTTGAAATCAAGCCAACAATCATTCAGATGATTTAGACTTCTAGTCAGTTTGGGGGATTGCCGAATAATGATCCTAATGCACATATTATGAATTTCTTGGGGATTTGTGATACTTTAAAAAATAATAGCATTACTGATGATGCCATTAAATTGAGGTTTTTCCTATTTTCACTGAAAAATAAGGCAAATAATTGATTACATTCGTTTCTAGTTGAGTTTATTACTACTTAGGATGATTTAGCTCAATAAAAAAGGTAAGGAGATTATAAGGCAATCCTTTTTCGTAGTGGAAAAGTGGTAAGTGGAACAAATTAAATTCTGGAAATTTGGTTAAGTGTATTGAAGAAGAAACTGAAAAAGACATTGAAAAACAAGTTTAAAAAAATTTTAAGGTTGAAAATTTTGGTGAAAAATCAAGTACAAAAAATTCAAAAATAAAGCCTACACAACCACCCCCACCACCTTTTCCTCAACATTTTCAAAAAGATAAAGTTGACAAACAATTCTAGAAATTTCTTGATGTATTTAAAAAGCTACACATTAATATTCCTTTCGCTGAAGCTTTGGAACAAATGTCAAGTTATGTGAAATTTTTGAAAGACATCTTGTTTGAAAAGAGGAAATTAAAAGAGTTTGAGATAGTTGCACTTACTGAGGAGTATAGTGCTATAATTCAGAATAAGCTTCCACCAAAGCTAAAGGATCGAATGAGTTTTTCTATTTCTTGCATTATTGGTAGTTTTAAAATTTTGAAAGCTTTATGTGATTTAGGTGCTAGTGTTTCAATAATGCCTTTGTCTATTGCCAGGAAACTTAGATTTAAGGAGATACAGCCTTTTACAGTTACCTTGCAGTTAGCTGACAGATCAATTAGGTACTCTGTTGGGATTATAGAGGATGTTTTAGTTAAAGTTGGACATTTGTACACTCTAGTGGACTTCATTATTCTAGAGATGGAAGATGATGTTCAAATTCCTCTTATTGGCACAACTGTTCTTAGCTATAGTAGAGACAATCATAAATGTGAAAAAAGGTAAAAATAACTTTCTAAGTTGGAGGGGAGGAAGTAGAGTTTAATATATTCAATGCAACTAAGTATTCCTATACAAATAATTGCTATAGAGTGGATTCAGTTCATAAGTTGGCTAAAAAGGAATTTGATGAGAATCATCCTTCAACAACAAGTATAGCAAATTTTGATGTTGGACAACAAGTTTTGTTACTTTCGAATCCATGTTTCAAGATTTTTCAATGGAAAAAGCTAATCAAGATGGTTGGGTCATTTTAAAGTGGTTAAGGTCTATCCTTGTAGTATCATAGAAATTGCTAGTGAGACTGCTGCAACATTCATGGTTAATGGAATAAGCCTCAAGCCTTATTGTAGTGGTGAAGAAGTGAAAAAAAGGGTACCATAGTCAAGCTATTGAATATAAAGAAATGCTTTTTGGGAGGCAACTCAAGCTTTCAAAACTCATATTTTCTCTTTTTGGTTATTTTTATTTTATTGATTTATATTTCTATATTAATCTCTATTTATTTTCTTTTTATAGTAAAAAAAAAAGAGCCTCCCACAAGCATTGATGATAATAATGAAAATAAGGAAAACGCGTAAACCTTTTCTGGAGTCCTCCAACTATTAAGGGAGTATTCTTTCACCTTTTCTTTATTTATTCCTAACATTGAGGACAATGTAAAGTTTAAGTTTGGAGGGGAGAATTATTTTGTTGGAAGTTGATTTTTATATGGAAATTGAGATTTTATTTATTTGCATGAATTTTTTAGGTTAGTTTATCAGTTACTTTTCTTTATGTTCACTTGAAAATTATAGGATTCGATGATTTTCATATACAATGATAAGGAATTAGTTGTCTTGTATCTTTAGCTTTTGGTAATAAGGATATTGTTTGGTTTGTGCTAAATTCTTTAGCTAAGTATCATTGTTGGAATGTGATTTCCACATATTGAGCACTTTGTCTTTTTGTCACGACCCAAAACCACATTCGAGTCCGTGACAACCGCCGCGATGTTCCGATAGGCACTCATCTTCCGAGTACCCTATCGAGACCTCGCAAGGCTCTCGTATCAGTTCCTCACCAGGCTCTCATATCAGTTCCTCACCTAACCTGTGATTTATTGTTACAAAAATCATGTTTTAAAACAATACAAATCATTTTTTTGGTCCAAAAACAATAAAATTTTAATTTCTGCCTCACAGGGGCGTTTTTGTCATTTTCGTCAAAAATTTCGAGACAGGTTAAAAATGTAATAATTAGGTGGAAAACGCATATTTCATACTTAGAAATAAATTTTGATATCTAAAACGTTCATTTAAAAGCAAATTGTTGACAATTAGTACTATTCAAAAATAATAAATAAAATATTCTATTTTCTCATAAAATAAATTTCTATAGAAATATTCATAAATAATTTTTTCGCACATGAAAGTAAACTAAAAATTGTATGAATAGAAATACAAATAACCAAAATATAAGATTTGATCTGCAATGACACGTGTGCCCCAATTGACCAAGAGGATGTAAGACTGTGAACTTTTACTTTCTATAATGCAATTCTGAGCTTAGTTCTCGTCCTACTCGACTATCTACAAACTGTCCTGAGCCTGAAAAATGTATAGGAAGAAGGGGTGAGATTTTATAATCCCAATGAGTAAACAGATACCATCTAAAGTATCTAAAACCGAGTAAATTGAGACAATAAAATATCTCATCCCAATATGCATTTCATAACTTAGAAATTTATTCCATCCCATGAAAACAATTATAATTCAATTAAAATGATTTTCAAGGCTTATGTTTCTCATAAAATTTGGCTCATGCCAAAACTCATCCTCGGGAATACTTGATCGTCATCAAAGCATCCACTCGAGTCCGCCAAGGCTGTTAAAACGACTTATTCATATAAAATAGTCGTCCCTTGACGTTGGCTGAATCTCACTTTCACGTGGTGGTAAAGCGTGAAGTGGACTCAAACCCCTCCACAAGAGTTACCCTACGCGCCTCTCCCATAGAGGTAAAATAAATTAGCCGGGTTTACCGAGCCCCTCTAATAGGATGGTCCACAGAAACCCACCACTGCAGTGTAGGTCAGCCCCACCATAATCACAAAATAGTTTAACAGCATAACAAGGTAATTTTTTTATAATAACTAATTTGCACGGCAAACCACAATTCATGTAATTTCAATACAATAAACCAGCCAAGCATGCTCACACTATCATAAGCCATTTGAATTAAAAATACAATTCATACTTAACAACCACAGTCTCCATGTACTCTATTTAAAAAAAATAACATTCATCATTAATTTCAAACAATTTATAAAACCATTTTATAAAAACACATTTATTTATAAAACACGAAATTTATCCTTTTTAAATCCATTTTTCATAAAATTTATAAAATTTCATAAAAACTACCTTAGATAAATTAAATGATAATAAGTTTACTCACAGTATTAGGAGTAGAAATACTCCTATCCTCCGCCCTCGGGTGTAGTCTCTTACCTGAAACAATTGACTCACCACCTATCCATAATCCATGACACAAAATTCAATAAATTGTGTCATTTTATCATAAATTATTTCAGGCT
>NW_017234767.1:16182-33832 GCF_000208745.1 Theobroma cacao
AAAATGCATGGGAAAGGTAAAGCACAAGACAAATTTAAGAAATGTTACCTTTTTTTCACTTGATTTTTGAATTTCCACCTATTTTCCCTTTAAATTTCTTGGCTAGGGTTTTATTTTCTCCTTTCTCTCTCTTGTTTCTTGCTTAGCTGAATGTTGAACAAGAAGAATGGGTTATGGGCTGATTTTTTTTTTATGCCTTTTTATTAGTTTAATGAAATAATATTATTTTATTCATATTTTGAATATTTTATTAATTTTTTTTTTCTAGCCAACCACTTGTCCTACTTTTTCCACCATGCATTCCCTTTGACTTATCCAGGTCTTAAGTGAAATTTTCAGATTTTTCCAAAGTTTTGGTGGAGCAAATTTTTCAAAATTACACTTTTGCCCTAAACTTTTCAAAAATTACATTTTTGCCCTAACTATTGAAAACTTGCCATAATGCATAATTTTCACTCCTCATACTCATTTCACACTCCAAATAATTAAATTTGATCAAAATCCTTTCAAAAATTAAATTTTCTATTTCGGGTGGTAAAATTACCATTTTGCCCCTATACTTTAAAAATACCGAAAACTCATATTTTTCACTGCTAAATCTTCCAATTGTACTTCAATACTCATGTCATACTCAAACATGTCAAATAGGTCTAAGAAAATCTTTTCTAAAAATTTTCATTTTGTCCTCAAATTGTAAAATGACCATTTTGCCCTTAACTGGTCAATTTTTCGGATTGACTCCAAATCGGACCTCGAACTCCGAATTACCATTTTGAGTCATCCCTGGACTGTGAAATTCTTAATTTCATTTTTAAGATCTCGATTTTATCTTGTTCGATGTTTAATCGACTTAACTATACTTCTAAGGGCAATATCATCTTTTGTTAATTTCTTTGGGCTTTCTCAATATACAAACATTCTATTGAGTATGTGAATGACACCGTAATTACTTGATAGAGCAGGGTTTGACACTTTTACTTTGAACTATTGTGCATATATATCTAGAAAAGGTTTATGATGATGTGAATTTTGAATTATGTCATGAATTCTAAAATTTGCTTGATTCTCCCTTGAGGCAAAATCCTATGCAATACTTAGTTAGAAAGATGATTTAGGCCATTTTTGGACTATTTGAGCCTTTCACGCCAATCGTGTTATATTTTTATCCTTACTATACCCATTTGAGTCTAATTTTCCCTTGTTTTTTGTTTAACCAAATAATAATTGAACCTAATCTTTTAAATAAATTTTCAATTTTGCATCCCCTAGTCCCAAATATGTATATCATTTTAGGATGTGTATTGAGCTAAATGTTGAATGAGATAGAAGGTGGAATTGATGAAAAAGTTCAAAAATATATTGAGCATTCATCCCTCTAGCTACAAGTTAAAGAAATAAGTTTGGGGTGTGAAATTGTGATGAAAAAGAACAAGAAGAATAAAGTGTCGAACGAAAGAGAAGTTTAAAGTGAAAGAAAGGGTGTATATGAAGAAAGAGAATAAAAGCCTAATATAGGTCCTAGAATGATTATGTGCTTAAGGTGATTTGAGCCACACTCCTACCTTGATCGTAGCCATACATTATAAGTTTAATAAAGGCCTACTGATCCTTGACTTAATATTAATCTACATCAGTGGAAAGAGACATGAAAAGTAAACCTATGGAGTTCTAGTACTAATTTGAAAATTTGTGTCACGACCCGGAACCTCCCTCAGGTCCATGACAATCGCCGCGACGTCCCGATTGACACTCATTATCCGGAATGCCAACCGAAACCCCGCAAGGCTTACATATCAGTTTCTTTCCTTTCCTGTAAGCAATCATTGTTAAATATCGAGTTTTTAGAGAATATATACTATTTTAGATCAAAAACAATCAAAATAAAATTTTCGCCACACAGGGGTATTTTAGTCATTTTTTTCTCAAAAATTTTAGAACTGGCTAAAACGTAATATACAAGTACAAAACACATAATTCATATTCAAAATGAGTTTAAAACTCTAAAATCTTCATTTAAAACGAAAGTATGGTTATTTGAATATAATAAGAAAATAAAAGAAATATTAAGGAAAATATTATATTTTCTTATAAAACAATATTCATAGAGTTATACGTGAATAATTTTTTATAGCGTAAAAGCTAAATAAATTTATACATACTGAAATACAGTAAGCCAAAATATTTAAAATAATTTACAATAACAAGAGGGCCCCCGAATAAACAAAAGTAAAGAGGACTATGAACCTACGGTTTGGAAAATGGAGATCTAATGGTAGTCCTCGATGAGATCAGCTATCTACAGTTTATACTAAACCTGAAATGGGTGGAAAAGAGGGTGGTGAGATTATAAAATCCTAATGAGTAAACAGACATTATCATAAATATCTAAAGGCGAGTAAAATGGAGGCAAATTTAAACAACAAATTTCAACCCATTTCATAATGTTTTCAATTTATTTCTTAAATCATAAAATATTTGTAATTTACCAAAACAGTTGTTAAGACTTATGTCTTTTATTAAAACAAGGCTCAAGCCAAAACTAATCCTCGAGGATATCTTGGCTGAGGCATCTAACCGAGTCCGCCAAGGGTGTTAAAATATTCACACGTGAAACACATTTTTATTTTTAAAACTAGTCGTTCCTTGGCGTTTGCCGAGTTACACATTCACGTGGGGGTTCGACGTGAAGTGAGCTCTAATACTACCCCGGGAGTTACCCTCATCACCTCTACAATCGGAGTAACTATATAACTGGGTTTACCGTGCCCCTCTAATAGATAGTCCACGGAAACCCGTCACTGCAGTGACTAACCCACCAATTTTAATAAAATTTCGACAGTATAACGTGGCTTTTATTTATTTATCCAGCCTGCATAGTAAAACAACTTACATAAATTTCCCAATGCATTCACAAAATATAGCCACATATACTCATTTCTCATAAGCCATTCCTAGGAAAATATATATTTTTCAAGTCAATTTGTAGCCTCCAATTACTCAATTTCATAATCAATACAATATATTTTTATTTGTCACATTTATTCCTAAAACATCAAAAATCCCGTTTTAATCTCGTTTTCATTTCATAAAATACATAAAGGGCATTTAAAAATAAACTCTAGATAATTTACAATAATAATAAGTTTACTCACCGTTTGTACAAACTAAAAGCTTTCTAAGCGCCCCGATCACTACTCGTCGGGTACGACTTCTTTGCCTTTTCCGGAAGGCTCTCCTCCTAGACACATTACAAAAATTTACACAATTCATCACATTGATGCTAAATCACTATATAATTAACTTAAATCCTATACTAATGCATGGTATGAAATGCAATAGCCTAAAACGGCTTAAACGCGGTATTAACCTATTTTTGGCACTTTGCCCGATAAATTGCTAACGCGCTCCATTTTAGCTCTAAATCATCCCATTCTCTCTCCAACATTTCTAACCATTAAATATCAGCCAATAACCTTCTAAAAACAACAAAATCAGCTCACTCCCTTCCTTGGAAAATTCGGCCAAAAATGGGACATTAACTCGGTTAATTTTCTACTTTGTTTTTCTATCACGTTTAATCGTTTTTCATCATTTTCTCTTCATTTTCCTTAGAATAAAATCAATTCATCATCATTGTACAGCATTGAGCATCCAGCCAAGAGTGGGTATTGTGAAAATTTAATGATTTCTTGCCCAATTTAATTTCTAAACACATTTAACTAACTAAAACTATCAATTTAACTAAAAATCAAAACCTAAAAATTTCAATTTCTCTCCCCTAGAATTTCGTCCAGCCCTTGATATCACTTTTTGATCTCTCTCCTCAAGCATGCTAAATGGAAATAAAGGCATAGGAAAGGTAGAAATCAAGCTAAAATCGAAAAATCTTACCGTTAGACGCGTAAACGGTCGAAAACCGCGAATTTCCCTTTGAATTTTCTTGTTTCTCTTTGGTTTTTCTTTTTTTCTTCCTTTCCTCTCTATTTCCTCTCTTTTTCTTCCTTATGGCCGGCCAGCACTCAAAATTTGGGTTTAAATGGCTGACTTTTCATTAAAATAATATTATTTCATTAAAAAATGCCACGTGTCACTTTCCCATTGGCCCATTTTTAAAATTTCATCCATTTGTTTCCAAATTTTCACCATACACTTGTCTCATATATTCATAGCTTAGATAAAATTCTCAGACTCATCCAAAGTCTCGGTGGAGTAATTTTTGAAATTTACACTTTTGCCCCCGTAAAAGTCAAAAATTACATTTTTGCCCCAAAAATTGAAAAATTGCCCATAGACATATTTTTCATCCCTTATACTCATACCATTCTCCAATTTGTCAAATTTGATCTAAATTCTCTCAAAATCTCAAATTTTGTCCGTGGGTGGCAAAATTACGATTTTGCCCCTACACTCCAAAAATCACCAGAATTAAACTTTTTCACTTCCTATCATTAAATTATACTCCAAATAGTTAATCTTGGTCAAAAATTTCACTCCATGATCAAATTATTATCTTAGGTGGCAAAATGACGATTTTGCCCTTGAATATCAAAATTTCTAATTTTACCCCAAATGAACCCTCGAACTCCGAACAATCATTTTTAGTCATTCCTGGACTATAAAATATTAAATTTCATCCTACAATTCCTATTTGAACTAGTTCGAGGTTAAATCAATTTAAGTGTACCGTTAGGTACAATATCAGGTTTCGTCTATTCTTAGGTGCTTTTCTAGCGTAATAACATGCTACTCAATGCATGTATGTCATGACATGTATTTATAGGGTCGGGTTTTACAATTCTACCCCCCTTAAAATAAAATTTTGACCTCAAAATTTCACTTACCAGATTCGACAAATAGATGCGGGTATTGGTTCCTCATCTGATGCTCTACTTCCCATGTCATTTCCTCCATTCGAGCACTTTTCCACAACACTTTGACCATTGAAATACTCTTGTTTCTCAGTACTCGATCCTTTCGATCCAAGATACTCACAGGTTGTACCTCGAACTTCAAATCGTCATGCAACTCGATCGGAGGTGCTTCGAGGACGTGAGAGGGATCTGGTACATATTTCTTAAGCATGGAGACATGGAAAACGTTGTGGATCCGATCTAACTCCGGAGGTAATTCTAACCGATAAGCCACTGGTCCAATCCTTTCAATGATTCGGAATGGTCCAATATATCTCGGGTTGAGCTTTCCCCTCTTCGCAAATCGAATCACACCTTTCATTATCCAATAAAACACCATAATTTATCATGATAGTATAATCAATAAGATTTAATACTTCAAAGTATTCAAATTATTACCTTTCCAAGGAGAAACCTTAAGAAAAACTTTATCATCGATCTCAAACTCCAAGTCTTTTCTCCGTTTATCTGCATAGCTCTTCTGCCTATCCTGGGCTACCTTTAGCCTCTCTCGTATAACCTTGATCTTGTCATTAGTTAGCTCGATCAATTCCACACTCACTAACTTTCTTTCACCCACTTCATCCCAACAAAGTGGAGTACGACATTTCCTTCCATATAAAGCTTCGTATGGTGCCATACCAATGCTAGACTGAAAGCTATTGTTGTAAGCAAATTCCACCAATGGCAAATGTCTGTCCCAACTCCCAATAAAGTCAATGACACAAGCCCGTAACATATCCTCCAAGGTCTGGATAGTCCTCTCTGACTGACCATCCGTCTGTGGGTGAAAAGCAGTGCTAAATTTCAATTTGGTTCCGAGAGCTTCTTGAAATTTTGGCCAGAATCGAGAAGTGAATCGAGGATCTCGGTCTGACACTATAGAAACGGGAACTCCATGTAGCCTCACAATCTCATCTATATAGAGCTGAGCCAGCTTCTCAATAGAGTATGTACTATGGACAGCTAAAAAGTGAGCGGACTTAGTCAACCGATCTACGATCACCCAGATCGCATCCTTTCCCCTCTGTGTCCGCGGCAATCCCAAAACAAAATCCATAGTTACATGCTCCCATTTCCACTCGGGAACAGGTAAAGACTGAAGTGTACCTGCTGGCCTCTGATGCTCCGCCTTAACTTGCTGACATACGAGACACTTTGCTACGAATTCTGCTACGTCTCGCTTCATACCCGGCCACCAATAATTCTCCCTGATAGTCCTATACATCTTGGTGCTTCCGGGATGTAATGCATAGGCAGATGAATGGGCTTCTTCCATGATCGCTTGTCTCAACTGGTTTCCCTCAGGAACACAAACTCGATCTCTAAACATCAAGACGTTATCCTCTCCAAATCTGAACTCACTGACTCCCCCATCGGTCAGTTTTTGAATTTCTTTTCTTAACTCATCATCAGACCTCTGAATGTCCTTGATCTGATTAAGTAACGAAGGTCGCACAATGAAGTTTGCCAATAAGGATCCATCCTCACCATTTCTCAACTGGACCCCAAGAGATTTCATCTCTATTAATGCTGGAAAATAACAACTCTGAAGTGCTGCTAAAGACGATGAAGACTTACGACTTAAGGCATCAGCTACAACGTTCGCCTTTCCCGGATGATAGTCTATCACCAAGTCATAATCTTTTATCAACTCCAACCATCGCCTTTGCCTCAAATTAAGCTCCTTTTGGGTGAGCAAATATTTTAAACTCTTGTGATCCGTAAATATCCGACAATGCTCACCATACAAGTAATGCCTCCAGATTTTTAAAGCAAACACCACTGCTGCTAACTCTAAATCATGGGTAGGGTAATTTGCTTCATGCCTCTTTAGCTGTCTAGAAGCATAAGCCACAACTTTTTCATCCTGCATCAATACGCACCCCAACCCCAACTTTGAGGCATCACTATATACTACAAATCCCTTACCATTAACAGGAAGTGTTAAAACGGGAGCGGAGGTTAACCGGTTCTTTAGCTCCTGAAATCGATTCTCACAAACATCATCCCACACAAACTTAACTCCCTTACGAGTTAGACGGGTCAAAGGAGCTGCTATTAAGGAAAACCCCTGAACAAACCTCCGATAATAACCGGCTAATCCGAGGAAACTACGAATCTCCGTCACTGTCTTAGGTTGCTCCCATTGTAAAATTGCCTCTACTTTCTTAGGATCAACATATATTCCAGTTCTCGATACTACGTGTCCCAAGAATACCACTTCCTGTAACCAAAACTCACACTTCGAAAACTTTGCATACAACTGTCTTTCCCTCAAAGTTTGTAATACTATACGCAAGTGGGCAGCGTGCTCATCATTATCTCTCGAGTAAATCAGTATGTCATCAATGAACACAATAACAAACTTGTCCAAGTAAGGGTGGAACACCCTATTCATGAGATCCATAAAAGCTGCCGGTGCGTTAGTTAACCCGAAAGGCATGACCAAGAACTCATAATGACCGTACCGAGTCCTGAACGCTGTCTTGGGTACATCCTGTTCTTTAATCCTCAACTGATGATACCCAGACCTTAGATCAACCTTGGAAAACACTGTAGCTCCCTGTAATTGATCGAAAAGATCATCAATCCTCGGTAACGGATACTTGTTCTTAATGGTCATTCTGTTAAGCTGTCGGTAATCGATACATAACCGAAGTGTACCGTCTTTCTTTTTCACAAATAAAACCGGTGCTCCCCACGGAGATATACTAGGGCGTATAAAACCCTTGTCCACCAACTCTTGCAATTGTACTTTCAACTCCTTCAACTCTGCCGGAGCCATTCTATATGGAGGGATAGAAATAGGTGCGGTACCTGGAAGTAAATCAATAGGGAACTCAAGCTCTCGATCAGGAGGCAGTCCCGGTAAATCATCAGGAAATACATCAGGAAACTCACTTACTATCGGGACATCCTCTAACTTAGGTTCCCCCTTTGAAGTATCAATCACGTATGCCAAATAAGTCGGATACCCTTTCTGCACTAATTTCGAAGCTTTGATGGCCGAGATTACACAGGACGGTAATACTCGACGTTTCCCTACAAACACAATCTCTGCTCCCTCCGAATTTCGAAGAACAACTTCCTTTCGGAAACAATCCACGTTCGCCCGATGTGCAGTTAACCAGTCCATACCCAATATTAGATCAAAATCCAGGATCTCTAGAGGAATTAAGTCACCCCTAAATTCTTCCTCGCCTACCCTTACCCCACAGTCTCTATAACAACTGTTTCTAACTAGCTTTTCTCCTAAAGGGGTGTGAATTACAATTTCTTCCTCTAATGGTGACAAGTTTCTATCAACAATTGATGCAAATGTGGTGCTCACATAAGACCTATCTGAGCCAGAATCTATCAAAACATAAGCATCTTTATCAAATAAAGACATAGTACCTGTCACTGCTCCAGGTCGGACCTGTGCCTCATCTTCCGTCACAGCGAAAACTCTTGTCGAGGTACGAGTCTGTGGTCTCGAAGGTGGATGTGCCGGGGTATTACTCTCCACACCGGACCGTATGGCCACTCCCTGTCTCGGTGGCAACCCAGAAGAATCTCTCCTCTGTATATCAGTGCGAGCTGGTGAAGATGATGCAACTACCGTGGCTCGTCCTAACCGTGGGCAATTACTCCTAATATGACCCGTCTGTCCACATTGGAAACATCTTGTTGGCTCTCTACATAGCCCACTATGATAATTCCCACAATTTCTGCATCTGTCAGAACCTCCGAAACTCTTCCCAGAACCAGTCATAGCAGATCTGCTAAACCTCGAAGGTCTCTGTTGTGATGGTGGAAATGGAGGTCGAGGAGATGTCACGGAAACAGAAGTAGTACTCCCTGAAATCGCTGAGTCCTTGCCTCTTTTTACTGGCTGACTAGAAGACATACCAGGATTCCTCCTTTTTGCAAACTCAGTCCGAATCCTCCTATTCTCAGTCGCGAGCTTCTCAGCTCGTAAAGCCATCTGTACCACCTCCTTATGCGGCTCCCTACCAGTCACTGTCATCCGCTCTCTAATCTCATTACGGAGCCCTTCCTCGAAATAACTGGCCTGATCCTGCTCAGATTTCACCAGATCCGGCACATATAACATCAACTCGTTAAAACGAGTCTCGTACTCCTCTACAGTTAGATTCCCCTGTTTCAAACTCAAAAATTCTCTCTTCTTTTCTTTCTGATGAAAATAAGTGAAATACTGACCATCGAATTCCCTGAGAAAATCAGACCACGTCTGAGGAGTAGTGGAACGGGACTTCACTGAATTCCACCAAGTACGAGCCCTCTTCTCTAATAATCTCGTAGCCACCATCAGCTTCATGTCGTCGTCTAATCTCATATCAGAGAGAGTCTCTGAAACCTGATTAATCCAGTCCTTTGCCACAGTGGCATCCAACTCACCCGTGAAAGACACACAACCGAGCTGTCTAGCCTCCTTTAGCTTCTTGGAAATGGATACATCTTGTACCGGTGGTGGAACTAAAGGAGTAACTGGTGGTACTATAGGTGGAACTTGACCAGTCGGAGCTCCACCAGCCATTGCGGTAAAGAAAGCTGCCAATGCCTGTGCTGCCTCAGTAGGCATGGTGGGAATACCCGTAGGTGGCGGAGGAGGTGGAGGATGTGGAGGACTATCGGCCTGCTCAGCAGTAGGTGCTGCCCGAATGGTAGACGCAGCCGATTCTTCCCCTACTGCATCTAGCTGACGACGTTGGGAACGACCTTTTCCCCTCCCAACCGATCTAGTGAGAGGTGGGCGTCCGCGTCGAGGAGGCATAATAATCTATAAGAGAAAACGAGCAAGCTTAGGGAACCTTAGGCTCTATATGAAAATGCATGCATTCTATTCAACCTAACCTAACTTAATCCGGGGCCACACTGATACTGTAAATTTTTAAAACCACTTTAAAACCAAAAACTCTTATCTTTAAAACCAAAAGCTCTGATGCCAATCGAATTGTCACGACCCAGAACCTCCCTCAGGCCCATGACAATGGTCGTGACGTCCCGATTGACACTCAATATCCGGAATGCCAACCGGAACCCCGCAAGGCTTACATATCAGTTTCTTTCCTTTCCTGTGAGCAATCATTGTTAAATATCGAGTTTTTTAGAGAATATATACTATTTTAGATCAAAAACAATCAAAATAAAATTTTCACCACACAGGGGTATTTTAATCATTTTTTTTCTCAAAAATTTTGAAACTGGCTAAAACGTAATATACAAGTACCAAACATATAATTCATATTCAAAATGAGTTTAAAAGTCTAAAATCTTCATTTAAAATGAAATTACGGTTATTTGAATATAATAAGAAAATAAAAGAAATATTAAGAAAAATATTATATTTTCTTATAAAATAATATTTATAGAGTTATACATGAATAATTTTTTATAGCGTAAAAGCTAAATAAATTTATACATATTGAAATACAGTAAGCCAAAATATTTAATTTAATTTACAATAACAAGAGGGCCCCCGAATAAACAAAAGTAAAGAGGACTGTGAACCTACGATTTGGAAAATACATATCCAATGGTAGTCCTCGATGAGATCAGCTATCTACAGTCTATACTGAACCTGAAATGGGTGGAAAGGAGGGTGGTGAGATTATAAAATCCCAATGAGTAAACAGACATTATCATAAATATCTAAAAGCGAGTAAAATGGAGGCAAGTTTAAACAACAAATTTCAACCCATTTCATAATGTTTTCAATTTATTTCTTAAACCATAAAATATTTGTAATTTACCAAAACAGTTGTTAAGGCTTATGTCTTTTATTAAAATAAGGCTCAAGCCAAAACTAATCCTCGGGGATACATTGGTCGAGGCATCTAACCGAGTCCACCAAGGGTGTTAAAATATTCACACGTGAAACACATTTTTTTTTTAAAACCAGCCGTTCCTTGGCGTTGGCCGAGTTATACATTCACGTGGGGGTTCGACGTGAAGTGAGCTCTAAGACTACCCCGAGAGTTACCCTCTTTGCCTCTACAACCGGAGTAACTATATAACTAGGTTTACCGTGCCCTTCTAATAGGTAGTCCACGGAAACCCGTCACTGCAGTGACTAACCCACCAATTTTAATAAAATTTCGACAGTATAACGTGGCTTTTATTTATTTATCCAGCCTGCATAGTAAAAACAACTTACATAAATTTCCCAATGCACTCACAAAATATAGCCACATATACTCATTTCTCATAAGCCATTCCTAGGAAAATATATATTTTTCAAGTCAATTTGCAGCCTCCAATTACTCAATTTCATAATCAATACAATATATTTTTATTTGTCACATTTATTCCTAAAACATCAAAAATCCCGTTTTAATCTCGTTTTCATTTCATAAAATACATAAAGGGCATTTAAAAATAAACTCTAGATAATTTACAATAATAATAAGTTTACTCACCGTTTGTACAAACTAAAAGCTTTCTAAGCGCCCCGATCACTACTCGTCGGGTACGACTTCTTTGCCTTTTCCGGAAGGCTCTCCTCCTAGACACATTACAAAAATTTACACAATTCATCACATTGATGCTAAATCACTATATAATTAACTTAAATCCTATACTAATGCATGGTATGAAATGCAATAGCCTAAAACGGCTTAAACGCGGTATTAACCTATTTTTGGCACTTTGCCCGATAAATTGCTAACGCGCTCCATTTTAGCTCTAAATCATCCCATTCTCTCTCCAACATTTCTAACCATTAAATATCAGCCAATAACCTTCTAAAAACAACAAAATCAGCTCACTCCCTTCCTTGGAAAATTCGGCCAAAAATGGGACATTAACTCGGTTAATTTTCTACTTTGTTTTTCTATCACGTTTAATCGTTTTTCATCATTTTCTCTTCATTTTCCTTAGAATAAAATCAATTCATCATCATTGTACAGCATTGAGCATCCAGCCAAGAGTGGGTATTGTGAAAATTTAATGATTTCTTGCCCAATTTAATTTCTAAACACATTTAACTAACTAAAACTATCAATTTAACTAAAAATCAAAACCTAAAAATTTCAATTTCTCTCCCCTAGAATTTCGTCCAGCCCTTGATATCACTTTTTGATCTCTCTCCTCAAGCATGCTAAATGGAAATAAAGGCATAGGAAAGGTAGAAATCAAGCTAAAATCGAAAAATCTTACCGTTAGACGCGTAAACGGTCGAAAACCGCGAATTTCTCTTTGAATTTTCTTGTTTCTCTTTGGTTTTTCTTTTTTTTCTTCCTTTCCTCTCTATTTCCTCTCTTGTTCTTCCTTATGGCTGGCTAGCACTTAAAATGGGGTTTAAATGGGCTGACTTTTCATTAAAATAATATTATTTCATTAAAAAATGCCATGTGTCACTTTCCCATTAGCCAATTTTTAAAATTTCATCCATTTGTTTCTAAATTTTTACCATACACTTGTCTCACATATCCATAGCTTAGATAAAATTCTCAGACTTATCCAAAGTCTCGGTGGAGTAATTTTTGAAATTTACACTTTTGCCCCCATAAAAGTGAAAAATTACATTTTTGCCCAAAAAACTAAAAAATTGCCCATAGACATATTTTTCATCCCTTATACTCATACCATTTTCTAATTTGTCAAATTTGATCTAAATTCTCTCAAAATCTCAAATTTTGTCCGTGGGCAGTAAAATTACGATTTTGCCCCTACACTCTAGAAATCACCAGAATTAAACTTTTTTACTTCCTATCTTTAAATTATACTCCAAATAGTTAACCTTGGTCAAAAATTTCACTCCATGATCAAATTATTATCTTAGGTGGCAAAATGACGATTTTACCCTTGAATATCAAAATTTCCAATTTTACCCCAAATGAACCCTTGAACTCCGAACAATCATTTTTAGTCATTCTTGGACTATAAAATTTTAAATTTCATCCTACAATTCCTATTTGAACTAGTTCGAGGTTAAATCAATTTAAGTGTACCGTTAGCTACAATATCGGGTTTCGTCTATTCTTAGGTACTTTTCTAGCGTAATAACATGCTACTCAGTGCATGTATGTCATGACATGTGTTTATAGGGTCAAGTTTTACAATTTGCATTGGCATAAACTCAACCAAATAGCATAATATTCTTTGTAAAAGATTTCACATGCTCATGGATATCCATTCAAGAATGTGCTTGCAATTGAATTGAAATATGAATTTGAATGATGCCTATATTTTGCCTTGAGTTGGAGATTGATAGATATACTTTTGAGAAAATTGTGAAAATCATTTATTTGGAGCTATTTGTCTCTAGTTAGTTTGTTTATTTAAGTTGTTGTCATCATTTAAATTCTTTTGCTTTTGTTTAGTTTTCTTTTGTATTTTGCTTTGAGACTAGCAAAATATTAAGTTTGGGGGTGTGATAACTTTTTTTTATAGACTTATTTGGTCTTAACTTTCAATACATTTTGTCTAAGTTCTTGAGATTTAGTTTAAGTATTAATTGTTTTTAGTTGTTTTTAATTATTTATTTTACTTTTGTTAATTATTATGGGTTCAATTGCATTAGGCTATTTTATGTTATTTTGATTAAGGTAGTGTTTGGTATGAGGGAACTGGGAGCACATTCCTTGCAATGTGTCTAATTAAATTATATTGCAGTATTTATATTACAACCAAGGGATGTAATGTGATTGAAGTTCAAAACCAATGTAATCACATTACATTTCACTTTGCAATGTTATTAAAGATATTTTTACCCTTCAACTTTATTACTTTATTAAAAACATTTTCTAATGTTATAATTAAAATAAAAAACATTAAAATAAAATATATAATGTAAGAATTAGAAATTAAAATAAATTAAATTAAATTAAATTAAAATTTGTATAATATAAGTAAAAGAAATTAAAATAAAATATATAATATAAAAAATTATATTAAAGAAATGAAAATAAAATATATAAGATTATAATAAGAAATAAAAATAAAATATATGGCATTAAAAATATATTTTAGAGATTATATTATATAAAAATTAACTAAAAAATACAAGTATATAAAACTTGTATTTTAATAAATAAGGGTAATTTTGAAAATTAACATTACATTCCCAGCAAAGTACTTGTAAACCAAATGTTGTAATGTTATCTTCCCCACATTTTAATTATTATTTTGCTTGTATAATAAACATTGTAATGTTATTTTCCCTGCAATCACATTACTTGCGATCACATTACCTGTAATCACATTGTATTGTAAAGTACCAAACTTCACCTAAGTTAGTTATTATTTAAGTTAGTTTATATTATTGTAGGAGTGATTTGAAAAGAATACCTATTTTGTGAAGGAGATGCATTTTAGGTGGAAACTTCAATTGCATATATTTTGGTATTTCGAGCAAACCATTCATTACAAAAGTCTAATTGATGTGATTTTTAGACCATTGAAAAGCTACAAGATAGAGATACAACTTTTATGTTTATCATTTTACCTAGTTTAGCTTGGAAAGGGGTAAAACATCATACTGAAATTGAAACGCGGAAATAGAGCCTGAAGATCAAGTCAGACGCCTCGACGCCATGGCCACCATGGGACTAGCGCCAAAGTGCCCCATCGTCAAACAATGCTTCAAGGGCCTCTAGGATGCTCAACACCATGGCCACTACCAACTAACACCGCAATGCCAAAAAAAACAATTAAAAGAGGTTTAAATAAGGAAATAGACTTCTTGTGCATTTGAACTTCTATATTGACACAATCATGACCCTATTTAAGCAACCTTTCAAAGAACATTTTAGCATAAATTAAGCAAGATTTTTCTAAAGAAAAAAAAAGCATTGAAAATAGAAAGAAGGGAAGGAATTCAAAGAAGGAATTGCATATCGAAGAATTGACAAATCTTGGAGTTCTTTTCTTCTTTAGTCTTCTTTATACTCTCTTGTTTAGTTTTAATGTTTATACTTTTTTGGATGATGTTTACATGCAAGAAGAGGAACTGAGCTTTTAATCTAAAATAGAAATTAAACCCAATGCATAGTCTAAGTTTTTAATACTCTTTTTTGCTTATGATTGATAGTGTTTGAGTTGTTTATTTAAATCCTGTTCTTAATATGTCACGACCCAAAACTCCCCTGGAGCCCGTGACAACAGTCACAATGCCCCGATGGGCACTCATCTCTCGGAATGCCAACCAGAATCCCAGCAAGGCTTAATATCAGTTTCTCTTTTCCCCGGTGAGTAACCGTTGCCAAATAATATGTTCTAAAGGATTTTGAGCTATTTCCAACTTAAAACAGATAAATTAAAAAATTTTGTCTCACAAGGGCATTTTGTTCATTTTTCACTAAAAATTTCGAAACCAGTTAAAAATGTAGTAAACAAGTACCAATCGCATAATTCACAATTAAAAATAAGTTTAGGCATCTAAAACCTTTATTTAAAATGAAATTATAATTATTTGAATATAATAAGAAGATAAAACAAAATATTCAATAAAATATTTTATTTTTTTATAAACAGTAATTTTAGAGTTATACGTAAATACTTTTTGTAACTTGAAAGCAAAATAAATTCATTCATACTGTAACGCAATAAACTAGAGTATTTAAATTAATTTAAATTTACAACATCGAGTAGGCCCACAATAACCAGAATTAAAGAAACTGTGAACCTACAGTGTGGAGGACGCTAATCCAATGAAAATCCCTGATGGAACCAGCTATCTGCAGCCTACTCTGAACCTGAAATGGGTGAAAGGAAGGTGGCGAGATTATAAAATCCCAGTGAGTAAACAAACATCATTTAAATTAGCTAAAGCCGAGTAAAATGAGGCAATTAAGATATCCCATCACAATATGTATTTCACAATTTGAAAATTCATCCCAACCCATGCAAACGGTTGTATTTCATTTAATTTCTCATTTAGGCTTATGACTTCTATAAACATTTGGCTCATGTCATCAAATAGTACTTGACGTCACCTTGATCAAAGGTGTACACTCGAGCTCACCAAGGCTGTTAAAATTTCGTATACACGTAAAACATATTTTTATTTTGAAAAATACCGCCATTCCTTGGCATTAGCGGAGTTCATCATCACGAAGTGGTTCAGCGTGACGTGAACTCTGTCCATACCTCTGGAGATACCCTACGCGTGTCATGACCCGGAACCATCTTTGAGTCCGTGACAACCGTCGCAATGTCTCGATAGGCACTCATCCCCCGAATACCATATCGAGACCTCGCAAGACTTTCATATCAGTTTCTTATCTCCCCTGTGGTTAATCGTTGCCAAATGTCATATTTTATAGGCTTTTAAGCCTTTTCTCTATTTAAAATAGTGGAAAAATAAATTTCACTTCACAAAGGTATTTTGGTCATTTTTTGTCAAAAATTTCAAATTTGACCATAATATAGTACTTAAGTGAGAAATGCATATTTCAAAATCGAAATTAAATTTGAATGTCTAAAACATGATTTAAAATGGAATTATAACCATTTAAATAAAATAAATATATTCGACAAAATATTCTATTTTTTACAAATTAATATTTATAGAATATTTTGAAAATGATTTTTAGTAGCGTAAAAGTTAAATATATTTATACAAACTATAATACGAAAAACCAAAGTATGAAATTTAATTTACAGTGCTACGTGGGCCCACCAATGAACAGAAGTAGTAAAGACACTAAACCTACATTTTTTGAAGTAGTATGGCCAACCATAGTTCTCGACAATGTCTGCTATCTACAGGCTAACCCGCCCTGAAATGATGGAATAAAATAAAAGGGTGAGATTATAAAATCTCAGTGAGTAAACAAACACCATCTAAATAATCTAAAGGCGAGTAAAGGGAGACAATTAAAAATAATTCCTTTCAGCAATTTCTCACAACATGAATATTTATTTCAACCAAATAATCAATATGGCTCATGAATTTCTCAAAACTTGGCTCATACCAAATCCTGTACTCAGGAACACCTGGATTAAGGGTATCCAACCGAGCCCGCCAAGGTTGTGAAAATTTTATATAGTCATAAAACTTGTTTTTATTTAAAAAAAAAACAGTCGTTCCTTGGCGTTGACTGAGTCTCACTTCACGTGGTGGTTAACGTGAAGTGTACTCAAAAAGTCTACCTTAGGAGATACCCTACGCGCCTCTATGATCGAGGTGAGAATATAAAGGAGTTTACCGTGCTCCTCTAATAGGCTGGTACACGGAACTCCGCCACTGCAGTAGCTAATCTTTAATCCACCAATTGATCAAATTTCAATGGCATAGCATGGCAATTACATTACTAACCAATTTATCAAGGCAAAACAGACAGTTTATATTTTTCAACACAAGTATAAATTCAGCCAATCATGCCAATTTATCACAAGCCATTTAATTCAAATCATAATTTACAATAAATCACATGGTCTCCAATTACTCAAATTTTCAAATCCAACATTTTATTTTCAAATCAATTTATAAAAATTTCAATTTATTTTATAATTCCATTTATTTTATAAATTCATATTCTTCTCAAAAAACAAGAAATTCATCATTTAAAATATTTTCACAAATCAAAAAATTGAATAAAAACTACTCTAGATAATTCGAACGATTATAGGTTTACTCACAGGTTTCAAAAGTTCAGATTTTGGGTGTACTCAACTTAGTGATCCCCAAGCGTAATTTCATTGCCTTTGTCGAATGGCACACCACCTTGACACCAGTAAAAAGTCAAGGAATTTACTACGTTTCCCTTAAATTGAAATAACTAATTAGA
>NW_017234767.1:34425-40215 GCF_000208745.1 Theobroma cacao
GAGAAATGCTTGGGAATAAGAAAACTCAAGCTTAATAGAAAAAATCTCACCTTTTTCACTTAATTTCCTTGAAAATTCACACTTTTTCTTTGATTTTCTCTCTCTAGGGTTTTGTTTTTATTTTCTCTCTCTTCTTGCTGGTTTGGCCAGCCATGGGGTGGAAGATGGGCTGATTTTTGTGCCTTCTAAAAAGGAAAATAATAAATTAATAAAGGCATGACACGTGGCATCATGTCATTGGCTCGTTTTTAAAACTTTAAAAGTTTTAATCCTTTTTATTTCCACCACACAATTAGTCAATGGTCAAGATGAGAATAAGGGAAGACCATGTGCTGGACAAATGTCTTGGTGGTGGAAAATTACTGTTTTGCCCCTAGGGTGGCAAAATTACCATTTTGCCCCTATGCTCTGAAAAATACCCAAAATAAATTTTTTTCACTTCTTAATCCTCAAATCATACTCCAATAAGTCAAATGGGGTCAAAAATCTTTTCTAAAAATTTCCATTTTGTCCTCAAGTGGCAAATGACCATTTTACCCATAGATAGTGAAAATTTCGGTTTGACTCCAAATTGATCCTCGAACTCCAAATCACCATATTAAACCATTCTGGGACTTTAATATTCTTAATTTCATCTTAAATTCTCTATTTGATCTAGTTCGAGACATAAATCAACTTTGTTGTACCTCTAGGTACAATACCGACTTTTGTAATTTTTTTCGGGACTCTCCTAGCATGCAAACGTGCTATCCATCACCTGTATGTCATGACAAGTATTTTATAGAGTCAGGCTTGACATCTTTTCCCCTACTTGGATCAACCATATGATCCTTCTTCATGTCTGATTTCGACATCCGACTAAATATTAATATTTTAATATTATTTCATTAATAAATTATTATTTTATTCTAAAAATTTTATCATGTCTCTTTGGTTCCCAAAGTTCCTTATTATGCCTCAATTCACATTTGACCAACTTTATTTATCACCATATCAAAGTATGGGGCATTTCAACGCGCCTCTCTTATCGAGGTACATATATATATCCGGATTTTGTGCCCCTCTAATAGGCTGGTCTACATAATCCGCCCACTGCAGCAAGCTCAACCCACCATACAATAAAATTCAATAACATGATATGACAATTATTGTAATTCACAGCCTTTCAAGGGTAAATACATATTTCATACATTTCAACACAAATATCAATTCAGCCATTCATGCAAATATTGTCACAAGCCATTCGATTTCAAATCATAAATTTACAATATAACAAGTGATCTCCAATTACTCTATTTTTCAAAATCATTATTCGATTTCAAGACAATTTATAAAACCCTTTCATGTAAATACATTTTGTTTGTAAAACACAAAGATTTACCATTTAAACTCCTTTTCATAAAATTTCACCAAAACCGAATAAAAACATACTTTAGAGAATAAAAATGATGGTAAGGTTACTCACCTCACAATAGCGGGATTTCTACGTCGCTATTTCTTCATATAGACATATAATTACTCTTAATTGCCAATCATATACTTTGCTCGACACGCTTCCACATTAACTTTCCTAGCATAATTTAAATCCACTATATTTAGTGCATTAATTCCACTTTCCTTCCTCTCATTCTATTATAAATCCACTCACCTAATTCATATCTTAATATAATTTACTGTCACGACCCGGTACTCCCCTCGAGCCTGTGACAACCGTCGCGACGTCCCGATCGACACTCATTATCCCGAATATCAACCGGAACCTCGCAAGGCTTTAATATCAGCTTATCATTTCCCTTGCGAGTAACTGTTGCCAATTACCATGTTCTAAAAGATTTTAAACTGTTTCTAACTTAAAACAAATAAAATAATAATTTTTGTCTTATAGGGGTATTTTGGTCATTTTTTCTAAAAATTTTGAAACTGGCTACAATGTAATATACAAGTTCAAAACACATAATTCATAATAAAAAATGAGTTTTGAAGTCTAAAATCTTCATTTAAGACAAAATTATGGTTATTTGAATATAATAAGAAAATAAAGGAAATATTAAGTAAAATATTCTATTTTCTTATGAAATAATATTTTTAGAGTTATACGTAAATAATTTTTTTGAGGGTAAAAGCTAAGTAAATTTATACATATTGTAATACAGTAAGCCAAAATATTTAATTTAATTTACAATAACAAGAGGGCCTCTGAATAAACAAAAGTAAAGAGGACTGTGAACCTATAGTTTGGAAAATGTAAATCTAACGGTAGTCCTCGATGAGATCAGCTATCTACAGTCTATACTGAACCTGAAATGGATGGAAATGAGGGTGGTGAGATTATAAAATCCCAATGAGTAAATAGACATCATCATAAACATCTAGAGTTGAGTACATGGAGACAATAAAATAAATCATCGTAAACTGGGTCACAACATTAAAACACATTTCATTCAAAATACGTAAAAAGGCTTATGAATCTCATAAAAACTAGGCCTGTGCCATAAATCTATTCTCGGGGACACCTTGGTCGAGGCATTCTACCGAGACCGTCAAGGCTGTTAAAAATTCACATTTCACATAAAAAAAACATTTTTCATTGGACATCACAGTCGTTCCTTGGCGTTGGCTGAGTTCACCCTCACGTGGTGGTTTAGCGTGAAGTGAACCCTAAATTTTACCCCAGGAGATACCCTACGCACCTCTCCGCTAGAGGTAAAAATATAATGGGGTTTATCGTGCCCCTCTAAAAGGTTGGTCCACAGAAACCCCCTACTACAGTGATTAATTAATATATAATCCACCATACAATAAAACTCAATAACATGATATGGTAATTTTTTTAATTCGCAGTCTTTCAAAGCAACCAAACAATTCGTATTTCAAATACAATTGCCAACTAGCCAATCATGCCCGATTTATCATAAGCCAATCAATTTAAACAATCGAATTGCAACAATTAATAGTCTCCGTGTACTCGATTTTTCAAAATCATTATTAACTTCAAAAAAATTTATAAATTAATTTCATTGAAACACATTTATTCATAAAACATGAAAATTTACCATTTTAAATCCCTTTTTTTCATAGAATTCATGAAATCATCTAAAAACCACCCTAGATAATTAAAATGACAGTACGTTTACTCACTATATCTAGAGTGCAGATTCTCGAAATACTCAGACTACTGGTCCTCGGGTGTAATTCCCTTGCCTTTATCGGAGGACTCACCACCTTGACGTGGTATAAAATTGAGAAATTCACCACATTGGTACTAAATTGAAATTAAACTAATTTAGACTACTAATGCATGGTATGGAATGCAAAAATGCACTGGTAACTATCTAAACCCGGTATTGGCCTAATTTGTCTTATCACCCGATTAAATTACTAATGCATTCAATTTAATCCCAAATTACTCCAAATTGTTCCAATTCTTTTCCAATATCTTAATTCACCAAACTCAAATCAAATATCCTAAAATTTGGCAAAACTATCTTCACTTTTCTTCTTAAATTTTTTGGCCAATAATGGTGCATTAACATCGTGATTTTTTCTACTACTTTTCCACACCATAATTCATAATTTTCTAACCAAATCTCCTAGAATAAAAATCAAATTCATCCTCACTCAACACATGGTAAATTCGGCCATTGATGGTTGTTGGAGAAAATGAATTCTTTTCTTGTTGTTTTGTTTCTAAATATGCTAAACTAACTAAAAACACTAACATATCTTAAAATCAAATCAATGCAACATCTTTCTCTCTCCTTACCCATTTTGACCAGCCATGAATTCATCATGAAAACATGTAATTTAAGCATGGAAAATAAGGAGAAATGCTTAAGGAAAATAGATTTCAAGCTTAAGTTGAAAAATCTTACCTTTTTCACTTGTTTTCCTTGATTTTCCACACTTTTTCTCTTGAAATTCTTCACCTAGGGTTTGTTCTTCCTTTCTTTCCCTCTTTTCCTTGCTTGGCCAAATATTTGGAGAGTAATGGGCTGATTTATGTTGATTTTTAAGTTAAAGAATAAAATATCCTAAGCTTGACACTTGTCATTTTCTTATTGGTCCATTTTTAAAACTTTAAAAATTTAAAACCTTTTATCTCCACTACATGATTAGTCAAAGGTCAAAAATGAGGATAAGGGAAGACAATGTGCTGGACAAATGTCCTGGTGGTGGAAAATTATAATTTTGCCCCTTGGGTGGCAAAATTACCATTTTACCTCTATACTTCAAATTATACAAAAATTAAAATTTTTCACTTCTAAACCTCAAATCATACTCCAATACTCAAATCATACTCCAATAAGTCAAAAGGGGCCAAAAATATCTTTTCTAAAATTTTCATTTTGTCCCAAAGTGGCAAATGACCATTTTACCCCTAGATAGTGAAAATTTTGGTTTGACTTCAAATTGATCCTCAAACTCCGAATTACCAATTTGAGTCATCCCTAGACCGTGAAACTCTCAATTTCACCTTAAAATTTCTATTTGATCTAGTTTGAGGCTTAAATCAACTTTGTTGTACCTCTAGGTACAAACCTACTTTTGTAAACTTTTCGGTACTCTCCTAGCATGCAATCATGCTATCCATCACATGTATGTCATGACAAGTATTTTATAAGGTTGGACTTTACATTTACTATAATTAATTGTATCATTTACTCACGTAATTCTTTAGATTATTAACACCAGTAACTTATTTACAGTATTAAGTGACTATTTCAACCTTCTAAGCAACTTAAATTTACTTCATATTACCAACTAACCAATGCATAATTAAATAAAATAAGCTAGCCTCCATATAGTCCAATTTCAAAATAAATCATGGTGAAGAGTAAAGAAATTTTACCCAATTAAGCTAGGTTGGCCCAAATCTCCACCTTCCTTTTCTTTTGGATTTTTCTTCCTTTGTTGTTTTTGGACTCTTATTCATGGACTTCTCCCATTTCTTTTTAATTGGACCATGTCCATTTTTCCTTTATTGGACCATGTCCATTTTTCTTGTTTGTTGGGCCATGCCCATTTTCCTTGTTATTTTCTTTTCCTTTCTTTTCTTTTCTTTTCTTTTCTTTTCTTTTCTTTCCTTTTCTTTTCTTTCTTTCTTTCTTTCTCTCCCACCATCCAGCAGCCTTGTTGTCTTCCTTTTTCTTCTCTTCACATGCACAAATTGTCCCACTCTCTTCCTCTCTCTCTTTTTCACCACCGGTCACCCTTTCTTGCCTTTCAACTTTTAATTTTTCAATAGCTAAGGCTGCTTATTTTTGCTTCAAAATCAGCAGCTATGCTGCTATGTTTTTCCTCAAAATTTCAGCAGCTAAGCTGCACCTTTCCCTCAAAAAAATTTACAACCAAAACAACCACAATTAACCATCAAAACACCACCTCAAAACTTAAATTTTTTGTTGCAAAATTTTGCACTTTTTGGCCTCCAAAACCAGCAGAAAAATGACTCTTTTCAGCCTCCAAAACCAGCCCTTAAATGGCTCTCTTTTCCTTCTTGAATGGTAGCAAAAATAGCCCTTCAACTCAGCTCTCTTTTCCTTTTGTTATCCTTTCTCATGCACGATTTTCTTTTTGTTTTTCTTTCTCTCGGTTCTTTCTTCTTCCTTTGCTCTTTTATTTCTCCTTAACTCTCCCTCAACCAACCTCTCTTCTTCTTTGTCTCTTTACTTAGCTTACTCAATGGTATATATATATATTATTTCATGCCTTCATGAATCTTCCACAATATTCCATCATGGCCGGCCACATCAAAATTTTTCTTCCTTCACTTTTTGCTCCACATGGCTG
>NW_017234767.1:40347-53953 GCF_000208745.1 Theobroma cacao
TCATTAATTTCACTACATATCCTTTAAATCTTTATATGTTAAATTCGATCCTTTTAATACATCTAAAAATTTCAATTTTCATCTAACTTCCTTTCTCGATGCGTGTATCACCGAAATATACAAATTGCACCTCAACGCGGTATTACCACAATATTTAAATATTTACTTATCCGCGTTGATTCGACTTAACCAAACACCCGTATTTCACTTTTGTCGCTTATTTCTACAAAAATTCACTTGTATTTCTTCTCCCCCACTTGGAACAACCATATGATCCTTTTTCATGACTGATTTCGACATCCGGCTAAATATTAATATTTTAATAATATTTTATTAATAAAATATTATTTTTTTCTAAAACTTTTATCTTGTCTCCTTGGTACCTAAAATACCTTATTATGCCTCACTTGACTTCCGAATCACCTTTTATCTCACAAATTCTCCTATGATAAATTTTATTATTATTTTTTCGCGTGCGGATCATTTTATTCTAAACTACTCCTTTCATCTTCCATCACGTTTAAACATTTTAATTGGCCTCGATTAGCATCCGATAATCTTTATTTATCACCATATCAAAGTATGGGGCATTTCAAATAGGTCTAATTGTTTGTCACCATTTTGATTAATTTAGAAACCTAAATGGTACTAAAAGAGAGAGTTTAGAGTAAGCCATGGGTGAAATAGTATATGTTCAATATCAATTGTATGAGATGATTGATTTGATTTGAGTGTGGGTAGACATATACTTACATGTCATATGTAGCCAAAACTAGAGTCTATTCTTAATGAATCTTTCTTATTTTCAATTTGCATAAACATATAATAAATTGGTTGAGATGGATATTTTTATAAGAAACTTGATGAAGGCTTGTAAATAAATTAGAAGTCTAGGTTAACAACTTAGCAATATGTAATTAAAAAGAAAATAGAAGAAATTTAAATGAAACATTGAGGGGATATTGTGGTTCTACTTTTGATTAATTGATTATAGTTATTTTTGTTCTAGTTCTTGTTTTTTGTTTTAATTTAATTTTATCTTTCTTTTAATTTTCAGCATCTTTAATTTTGGTTGTTTAAATAAGATTATATTGTGTCAATTTTAGTACTTGGCAAGAATAGTAGTAGATTAAATACAATTCTCCATGAGAACAAATTTTACTTTCATTATATTACTTATTTATGATACGTGCATTTGCATGGTTATCCGATAAAAACACCTAGGAATGATATTTACGATTCATAAAGTTCACCTATAGTAATAGTTACCAATCTAGTATCCATATGGCCTGATTTGAAGCGTTGTATAGGCAAAATTGTAGATGGCCCGTTCATAGGTTTAAGGTTGGTGAGAAAAAGCTTCTTGGACCGAAAATGGTTCAAGACACCATCGATAAGATTCAGTTGATACAAGAGCAAATCTCTACGGCATAGAGTCAACAAAAGTCTTATGCAGATTATAAATGTTCTTAAAGGCTTCACTAAGGGTGTAATGAGATTTGAAAAGTAGGGCAAGTTAAGTCCACAATATATAAGCCATTTTGAGATCTTTGAAAGGATTGGTGCGGTGGCAAATCAACTAACACTACCCCCAAAACTTTCTAGTATCCACCTAGTCTTCTATGTATCCATCGTCAAAAAGTATAATCCTAATTCTTCTCACATTTTTCAGCATGAAGCCATCCAACTTAAAAAGGAAGACTTAATTTATGAGGAACAATCGGTAGCCATATTGGATAAGCAAGTAAAAAGACTTCTTTCCAAGGATATATCCTTGGTGAAAGTGGCATGGCATAACCATTCGAGCGAGGAAGTAACTTGGGAAGCTATGAATGAGATGAGAATGAAGTACCTGCACTTATTTGAAGAATAAGGTTAGTGTTTTATCTTAAAATTCGAGGATGAATTTTCATAAGGGGGAAAGGGAGAATGTGAAACCCTTAACTTTAATTATATGGATAAATTGGGTAATTAACTTGGTGAGCTTAAGAAACACGTTCATTAACTTAAATCCTTAATTTCTACCCATGAGAGTCTAGAAATTAAAGACTTAGAGGTTGGTAGAAGAAGTAGGATTGAATTTGGGCCTAAAAAAATTAATTTTTGCAAGTTAGAACTAGTAAGGTAGATCCTTGGGAGCAAAAAGTGGCTAAAATGCTCTCTGGATTGTAGGGGTTGACCCTTGCCCTTTAAAAGTTCGATCCTTAAGCCCCAAAACATGAGAAATAGCATTGTGAAGTGCAAGGATCGACCCTTGCCAAATAAAGTCGATCCCTAGGCATTTCAATAGAAAAATAAAAGCGTTAAACCCCTCAAACCGGAGCCACTCTTCACTCTTTCTCTTTTTTTCATTTTCTTCCCATTTTCTCTCAAATTCTTCTTCTCCCAAAACCCTCAAAAACCCATTAATCAACCTTGGATTTTAAAAGCTAAAGGTAAGAGATTTCAACCTTAAAATCTTGGGTTTTTAGATTTTAATCTTCTCTCTCTAAAAATTTAGAATTTGTTTCTTAGTTTTCAAGGTTTTTCTAGATTTCCTCTTTAAAGAGCCCACCAAGGTAAGATAATAGGTAAAGTAAGCTGTTTATTTAATGGGTATGAAGTTTGGAAGAAGGATTGATGAATATTATTGGAAATAAATGAAGATAAGCTAGGTTTGAAAATGAGTATTTAGATATTATGAATTTCTAGAATATTTATGATGATATTAATGGTTGATTGTTAACTTAAGTGTTGTTGGAGATTTCAATTTTTCGTATTAAACAAGGTTTTATTGGTTGGAAATGTTCAGAAAGGAGAGCATTTATACTGTGAGTAGATGTGTGTTTTAAAATTATTTTGGATATAGCTAAACATGTTTTAGAGGTTTAGAAAAGCATGAGAATTTCAAACATTTATGTATTGGTTGAATATGTTTGATGCCAAATGGTTTTGAAGGAAAAATGTTTTGAACTTATATATGTACATAAATATGAAATACTGTGTGTGTGTGTGTGTGTTTTCTTGCATAAGAAACAAGTCTTTCAATTGATTGGAAAACTTAGTTTCAAAACGACTTGAATGCAAAATGAAAATGTTTTAGGTTTCTACCTTGTTTGAGGTTTGGTGATGTTTTAGGTGACTTAGCATTTTCGAATTTGGTTAAGTGCATGGGCAATTTTGGATTTGGTTTAGGTGCCTTAGCACCTTTAGATTTTGGTTAAGTACCTTAACACCTTTGGATTTGGCTACGTGCCTTACCACACGTGGGATCAATGCCATGGCATGGTTGGTTGTGTGCTTTGGAATCTTTGGACTCATGCCTTAGCATGATCCGTTATGTGCTACAACACATTTAGAATACATGCCTTGGCATGATTGGATACATGCCCTAGCACACTTGGATTTCATGCTTTAGCATTATTGGATATGTGGTCTAACACATTTGGATTGTTTGTCTCATAATGATTGTTGCATATGCTTTGTATGCTCATATATCATGTTTGAATCCAATATTTTATCATGATTGGTTTACATGTTATCTTATATAGTTGTATACTTTGTATACTTGGATATTTGGTTATAGAATTGATTTGATTAAATTCCTTGATGGAATTATGTTTTAGCTCATGAAATGTAGAACCATTAGCATTTTGGAACCTTAAATTTGAAGGATTGAAAAACAGAATTGATCTTAAGGTAAATAAAGTGAAATTAGAAAGTTTTAAGATTGAAAATTTGATGTTAGAAGTGTAGGGATCGACCCTTAAAAACCAAAGGGTCAATCCTTGGCCAGTAGAACACCCCAAGAGCATTCTATTTCAAAAAAAGATTGACCTTTCACCAAAGAAAGGTCGATCTGTGCAGGGAAGTAAACACTATTTTGGTTATTTAAGTTCGTTTAAAGGGCTTTGTTTGAGCAACCCCCGACCAAGTTTCTAAGGGACTTCGAGCATATTTTAGGCCTTTTAATTGATGCATAAACTCTTCTTTTTAAATGCATTTAAGTAGATCTTGGATTGATTTGGCATATTTGAGAAAAATGTGTTTATACAAAAACTCCTACATTTGCTTGTTCTTTTTCCCCATATTTGCTAATTGGGCCACATGTAAATTTTATTTTTGTTTCCAAATCAGTAGATATTTGGTTGGCTTACTCGAGGAGTCTCCTTTTTGCTAATACTTGGTAAGTGGGCATCAAGGCTGTAAAACCCGACCCTATAAACACATGTCATGATATACATGCACTGAGTAGCATGTTATTACGCTAGGAAAGCACTTAAGAATAGACGAAACCCGATATTGTACCTAACGGTACACTTGAGTTGATTTAACTTCGAACTAGTTCAAATAGGAATCATAGGATGAAATTTAATATGTTATAGTCCAAGAATGACTAAAAATGATTGTTCGGAGTTCAAGGGTTCATTTGAGAAAAAATTAAAAATTTTGACGTTTAGGGGTAAAATCGTCATTTTTCCACCTAAGATAATAATTTGATCATGGAGTGAAATTTTTGACCAAGATTAACTATTTGGAGTATAATTTAATGATAGGAAGTGAAAATTTTCAATTTCGACAATTTTCGAAACATAGGGGTAAAACGGTAATTTTGTTGCCTAGGGGTAAAAATTGTAATTTTCACCACCCAAAACTTGTAAAAATCATAGGAGTTACTTATTTTTTGTATGAATAACTATGGTATGTTTAGTGGTGAAAAATTGAAGTTTAAAGGACAAAATTTTAAAAACGGGCCAACGAGAAAGTGACACATGGCACTTTTTATTGATTTAATATTATTTTAATGACAAGTCATCCCATTTAAACCCCATATTAAGTGATGGCCGGCTATAAGGAGAGAACAAGAGAGAAAATAGAAAGGAAAGGAAGAAAAGAGAAAAACCAAAGGAAAACTAGAAAATTCAAAGGGGAAATCACGTTTTTCGACCGTTTACGCGTCTAACGGTAAGATTTTTCTACTTTACCTTGATTTCTACCTTTCTTATGCCTTTGTTTCCATTTAGCATGCTTGAGGAGAGAGATCAAAAAGTGATATCAAGGGCTGGACGAAATTCAAGGGGGAGGAATTTGAAATTTTTATGTTTTGATTTTTTGTTAAATTGATAGTTTTAGTTAGTTAAATGTGTATAGAAATCAAATTGGGCAAGAAAGCATGAAATTTTCACAATACCAACCCTTGGCAGAATGTTCAATGATGTACAATGATGATGAACTGATTTTTATTCTAAGAGAAATGAAGAGAAAATGATGAAAAATGGTTAAATGTGATAGAAAAACAAAGTGGAAGATTTACCGAATTAATGTCCCATTTTTGGCCGATTTTTCCAAGGAGGAAAGTGAGCTGATTTTGGTGATTTTAGTAAGTTATTGGCTGATATTTAATGGTTAAAAATGTTGGAGAGAAAATGAGACAATTTAGAGTTAAAATGGAGCGCGTTAGCAATTTATCGGATAAAGTGCCAAAAATAGGTTAATACCGCGTTTAAGACGTTTTAGGCTATTGCATTTCATACCATGCATTAGTATAGGATGTAAGTCAATTATATAGTGATTTAGCATCAATGTGGTGAATTGTGTAATTTTTGCAATGTGTCTAGGAGGAAAGCCTTCCGGTAAAGGCAAGGAAGTCATACCCGACGAATAGTGATCAGGGCACCTAGGAAGCATTTAGTTTGTACAAATGATGAGTAAACCTATTATTATTGTAAATTATCTAGAGTTTATTTTTAAATGCTCTTCATGGATTTTATGAAACGAAAATGAGATTAAAATGGGATTTTTGATGTTTTAGAAATAAATGTGACAAATAAAAATATATTGTGTTGATTATGAAATTGAGTAATTTGGAGGCTACCAATTATTTTGAAATATATATTTTTCTATTAATGGCTTATGATATATGAGTATATGTGGCTATATGTTATAATTGCATTGGAAATTTATGTAAGCTGTCTTTTACTATGCAGGCTGGGTAAATAAATAAAAGTCACGTTATACTGTCGAAATTTTATTAAAATTGGTGGGTTTAGTCACTGTAGTGACGAGTTTCCGTGAACTGCCTATTGGAAGGGTACGGTAAACCCGGTTACATAGTTACTCCGATTGTAGAGGCGAGGAGGGTAACTCTCGGGGTAGTGTTAGAGCTCACTTCACGTCGAACCCCCACGTGAATGTGTAACTCGGCCAACGCCAAGGAACGGCTTGTTTTCAAAACTAGAATGTGTTTAACATGTAAATATCTTAACAACTTTAGCGGAATCGGTTAGATGCTTCAGCTAAGGTATCCTCGAGGATTAGTTTTTGGCTTGAGCCTTGATTTTAATAAAAGTCATAAGCCTTAACAATTGTTTTGGTAAATTACAAATATTTTATGGTTTAAGAAATAAATTGAAAACCTTATGAAATGGTTTGTAATTTGTTGTTTAAACTTGCCTCAATTTTACTCACCTTTAGATATTTATGATAATATCTATTTACTCATTGGGATTGTAAAATCTCACCCACCTCCTTTTCAAATATTTCAGGCCTGTGGTAGCTTGTAAATACCGATTTTGTCGAGGATTTCAGTTGACCCCTCTATNTAATATCTATTTACTCATTGGGATTGTAAAAATCTCACCCACCTCCTTTTCCAAATATTTCAGGCCTGTGGTAGCTTGTAAATACCGATTTTGTCGAGGATTTCAGTTGACCCCTCTATCTCACAGATAGTAGGTTTCTATCGCCAACACTTGGTGTATTTATGGGCCACTTGTCATTGTAATAATTATTGTACATTATAACTTTGAAAATTTTTGTATGTGTGAATTTATTTTACTTCTAAGTTACAAAAGATTACTTACACGTGTTTCCATAAATATTGTTTTATATAAAAATGCTATATTTTTGTCTTTGATTTACTTGAGCCAAAAATGACTGAAAATTGTTTAAAACTAATATGTAAGCCTTGTGGGGTTCCGATTGGTATTTTGGGTAATGAGTATCAATCGGGATGTCGCGGCGGTTGTCATGGGCCTAAAGGAGGTTCCGTGTGGTGACAAAGGCATCCCGTAGAGGTTTTCACCGTTTGTTGTGTCACTCCGCTGAGTTTAAGTCATACTCTGTCTTGGTTAAGCATATTTTTGATAAATGTTTATACTTGACCATTGGTTGGCATGCTATATGTTAGTACATGAAATTGCAAATTCTTTAGGTTTGATGGTTTTGCACATACACATGTTCAAAAAATACTATGAATTATCAAATGAAATATATACTTTGAATATAATTATATATATGTATGCATATTTATTGAGATGAGGCACTTTCTCATAATGCTATATTTGATTATTTGAATGAATTTGGTATTGGAGGTTTGCTTGGTCGAGCGAACGTGCCTACAAAGCCTTTGTGTCGATTATGGCTTAAGAAGGTTTGTGACAATTTGACTCAAATTGAAATCATTTTAGACTAGTCTTACACATTTAATTAATGATGAAAAAGGGGAAAATGTGGAAACTTAGATTTTAGATAATTTATTAGTATTTCAATTTTCCTTTATTGCATTTTCTAATGACTTCATCATTTGGAATGATCAAATTATGTTATTAGTCCCTGTACTCTATCAAAGTGGTAGATTTAGTCCATGTACAATAATATATAAAAATTAAATCTCTGTACTTTTTAAAATTAACAATGTTAAACCAATGTAATAAAAGTTTTCTATTATCTATATTGATATGGAATTTAGTTATATTGATGTGATATTTTTTTACTGATATGACATTGAATTTGATGATATGGTAACAATGACGTGGTATTTTATTAATGATATAATAATAGTACTGATATGACGTGATTAAACAATGACATGAATTTTTTAAATGCTGAAGTGGAATTATCTAATGTAAATTAATAGTTTTAAACAAGATTGGATAAGAAACAGATCGAAAATACAATTTGGGAAAAGAGTGTTGTGACACAAAAAATAATTTTATTTTCGTGTTTTATAATTTAAAGTAGTGAAAAGAATATTGTGAAATAAATAAAAAAGATCACACCATTATATTCAAGTTACATCAGTAAGAAAATATCATATCAACATAAACAATAGAAAAATTTTTGACACTATTAATAAATAAATTGATATTGTCGATTTTAAAAAATATAAATATTCAATTTTTGTATAACTTATTACATTAAAACTAAATCCATCACTTTATCAAAATATAAAACTATAACATAATTTAACCTTTTGAGACGCCTATCCAAGGTTTTTTTTTTTTTAGATAAATCATTTTCAATTCAGTACAGCCATATATTATGATATTGATACCCCGGGGACCTAGCTCCAACAATCATGGAGAGGGCCAGGATGGGCTGTCTGCTGCCTCTGGAGATGGTACAGCTTTCGTTCAGTGGTCCCAACACCCAATCGCACTTTTCAATTAATTGACTCTAGTGTTACAAAAGTATTTACACAGCAAACACTGTGCATTCCCGGAAGCAGAGATTTAACTGCAGTACAATGTTAAAAATTTGTCCGTACTCCCAACGTAATAATTACGGAAACACAATTGGAAAGTCGAGGGCAAGTTGTACCCTGCACGTAAGCTCCGATGGAAATGGGCAAGTTGTTCCTGTTTGTTTAAAAGTATCAGCAAGTGAAGGTGTCGGTATACCAATTTTAGCAATCAATTATTGTAGAGGAAAGAAAATATATGTGGTAGCCCAAGTGTTTGACAGTCGTACTATCAACCTAACATTCAAAAAGCTTTCCAGACCCCCTTAGTGCAAGCAAAATATCTATCGACCATGGGAGACTCCAGCCTTTGTTCCCAGCACCTCCTATCCAACCAGGAAACTCTTCCAACCGCCGCAGCCGCCGCCTCGGCCGTCGCCAGCAAAAATTCCAAGAAATTATCTATCATCCCCCTGATCTTCCTCATCTACTTTGAGGTCTCCGGCGGAGCATATGGTGAGGAGGCAGCGGTAGGTGCGGCTGGGCCACTCTGGGCCATACTGGGTTTCCTTATTTTCCCTTTCATATGGAGCATACCTGAGGCCTTGATCACAGCTGAGCTTGCCACAGCCTTCCCTGGGAACGGCGGCTATGTCATCTGGGCTCACCAGGCTTTTGGGCCATTCTGGGGTTCGCTTATGGGCTCGTGGAAATTCCTCAGCGGGGTGATCAACGTAGCCTCATATCCAGTTCTATGCGTTGATTATCTCAAGTTAGTTATTCCGCTTTTGTCTTCTGGGGTGCCTCGATATGTTGCAATACTCCTTTCGACTTTGCTTTTGTCTTTCTTGAACTACACAGGCTTGGTTATAGTTGGTTACACTGCAGTCTGTTTAGGTGTTATTTCACTTTTACCGTTCATAATATTGACTTTGATTTCAATTCCCAAGATTGATCCTAGTAGATGGATTAGCTTAGGTCAGAAAGAAGTAAAAAAAGATTGGTCATTGTTTTTCAATACCCTTTTTTGGAACCTCAACTTCTGGGACAATGCCAGTACTTTAGCAGGTGAAGTTGAGCAACCTCAAAAGACATTCCCGAAAGCACTTTTCTCAGCTGGGTTGCTCACTTGTTTAGCTTACTTGGTGCCTCTTTTAGCTGCTACTGGGGCTATACCACTAGAGCAAAAGAATTGGGTTGATGGTTATTTTGCGAATGTAGCTGAAATCATTGCAGGAAAATGGTTAAAGATCTTTTTTGAAATTGGTGCAGTTTTATCAATTATTGGACTCTACGAAGCACAATTGAGCAGTTGTGTGTATCAGCTACTTGGAATGGCTGATTTAGGACTTTTTCCGCAGTGTTTCTCGGTGAGATCGAAGTGGTTTAATACACCTTGGCTGGGAATTTTGGTCTCAACTCTGATAACTGTCGCAGTTTCTTATATGGATTTTGTAGACTTAATTTCTTCAGTTAATTTCTTGTATAGTTTAGGGATGTTACTGGAATTTGCATCATTTCTTTGGTTGAGGAGAAAATTTCCAACGATCAAAAGGCCGTTTAAAGTGCCAGTGGAGTTGCCTGCTTTGATTGTGATGTGCTTGATTCCTTCTGGGTTTTTGGTCTATGTTATGTCAGTGGCTACTGGAACTGTTTATATGATGAGTTCTATACTAACTGTTTTTAGCATTGCTTGGTACTTTATGATGAAGTTCTGCAAATCCAAGAAGTGGCCTGAGGGCAATAATGCTGGAGAAAATTTGGATGAGGAGGACTTGGAGTAGGCTGATGATCATGTCTTCTGTGCGCATTCTTTTACTTATGTATAAAATGAGTTTAAAAAATAATTGTGTATGAAAATTTTATTAAATCTTTGTTGCTTACAAAGTGGAGATATGTGAAATGCTATTGTTAAAATCTTCATTGGCTTAAGGACCTGAGATTGTGTATGTTGAGCTACAAATAGAATGTTTACCTCAATGATGAGTGTTCAAAGTGTACATGTGAAACCTATACTAGTTGAATGAAAAGAACTAGTTAATTTGTTGAAAAATAAATTAAGAGGGAGGCACAAGTTGAAGTGCAAAATAACACAACAAAATTTTCAAAAAATTGCTACCTGGAAGAAGGGAATTCGCTCTCCCAATGTGGGGACATTTTCCATGACAATTATAGAAGAATAAATATTGGAGTGTGGCAACACCTAAATGTGGACCATATGGTGGATATTTCGGCTTTGGGTTTGGGTCCCAACAATCCGGACGGGTGGGAGTTCACAATGGACTTTATGAGCTCTTGGGCAGAATTAGCTAATTTTTATTGGGGGGATCAAAGGCTAAAAAGAATAAAAATTAAAAATTTTTAAAACTAATATATTGAACTTAACCATTAACAATCAAAAGATTTATAATAGACAATAATTTTATATAACATGTAAATCAAAAGAAATACAAAGAAAAAAACTTATAATAGTACTCTAAGAAAGTTTTGTTTGACGATGGTAATATCTTTTTTAATATAAATAATTAAATTATTTGTGAAAAACTTATCATCTATTTTGTTTCGAAGTATTGACTTTCTCAATATAAACGGCTAAAAAATTAATGTAGTAAACATCTAATATTCTTATTTTATTATATTTAAGTTTGTAATACTAAATATTAAACTATAATGTATAAAATATAAATAGTTAAATATGATATACAGAATTAATAATTCACTCTTATACTGAAGATAATTTTCTTTCAACTAAATATAAAACGTAAAACACATTAAAAACATATGCTTAAGATAATTTTTTTTATATAATTAGGATTAATAAAAAATAATATATTAGTGAAATTTTAAACAACAACCAATAATGCAACACTAGAACTTATATTTGAGAATTACATATACAATAATTTTTTAATATTTAAAATTAAAATAATTAAAAATAAAATCCATATAACAGAAAAAAAAACCATGACAAGAAGGAGTTATAACCTATATAACAAAAAAAAATGTAGTTGATGATTCATAAAATTTTAAAAAAGAAAATCTATAGAAACTTAAAATATATGAGCAAATAGAATATAATTGAAAAAAATAAATAATAATAATAATAATATAAATAAAAACTTTACTTTTTTATAATTTCACAATACAAGGTTAAGAAAGAAAAGAGAGAAAGATGGGTGGAGAAATTTAAAAAAAAAATTTGAGTAAAATTGAATAGGTTTGTAAGGTCATTTTATTATATTTTTAATTATATTAATTATTTAATAAAAATTATTTTAAAAAATCATTAACAAATATATTATATATAAAAAATTTCAAAAATTTTGGGGGGCCATGGCCCCCCCATTACAAAGGGACACTCCACCCCTGCCTACAAAGTAGGTATCAGGTGTGCTTGCAAACCCTCAATGAGTAGGATGCCGATAGCAAAAGTACTCGACACCTAGTAGGCCTGCGTGGAACTTGGGGACCATCGTGTGCTATTTAGAAACATAGAGATCGCAATCAAGTCTTTCTCAATAGGCAAATTAAGAGTTGGCCCAATTTTTTAGAGAGTTCATTATTGCAACTTTTGTTTGTCCCCACTTTACCTTTCACAAATTTCTAATATTGCAAAAAGAATCTAACTAATAATCGTTAACTATTATGAATATATGTGTGAATATCTATTATATAATAATTTAAGAAGTTTAGATCAAGTCAAACAACATAATATGTTAGACACAAGAAATGTAATCTGATTTGAACTCTTATATTTGATTATTTATATTTAGATTTGAATATAAATTGAATTAGATTAAAATTAGGATTTAAAAGATAATTATTCTATAAACAAACCCTTCGCTTCATTGATAAATATATACTCAAATAAAATCTTCTTATTCTATTAATAATTTTCTTTTATTGTTGTTTATTCAAGTTATATTTTATAGCCAGTTATCAACACGATCCTCTAATCTCTTAAGCTTTGATATCATTTAGTTTTTAACATCATCTCAAAGTTAAAACTTCGATTCTTTCAAGTTTCAAAAAGCATTTCAATGGTTGGTCTTTCATTTTTGGTTTTAGCAAATCAGGTAAGTAACTTAATATCTCTTTGGTGTTTTCATTATCCAAAAATTAGCCTTAATTTGAACTTATTATCATTTAGTATATATTATATTTTGTCCCTTAGTTTATTAAATTGGAATGTGAATTTTTATCATGTAGTATGTATCATATTTTATTCCTTGATTTATTAAATCGAATTGAGCAAGAAAATAAATATATCTTTGTTCTAGTATTGGGATATGATTTGCTCAATGCATGATTTCTTTGCTTGGAATTTCAAATATGATTATGCTTTGTAAATGTAAATCTATCTTTGACACTATGAGATTTTGCATTAGATATTTTGAATTGAACAAATGAAATTGATTTTATATGATATTTGAATTTATATGATATCTATTTTGTAACAAGTGACAAATATTGTACTTTGAGTAATCTAAAAATACATTTTATTTTGGATTTCATGTCTTTTTCTGGTTGAGCAAAATAATGAGCTACTAATGAAAATCATGAACCCCATCCATTACCTAAAGTGAATGTGATATCATTTAATAATTATAGTTATAGATGTGGAAAAGGTCATCATAATTATTACAATTGTAGTGGTTACACTAATCATTTTTCTAATAATAATACTTATAATCTACTAGGACTGGATGAATACTTTTAACTAACTAGGATTGGGTGAATACTTTTAACCACTAGGAGTGGATGAATAATAAAGAAATACAATAAAAAGATAAAATTGGACAAAATAAAAGAGAATATGGAAAATGTCTTGTCATCAATGTGGTATGAAAGGTCAAGGGTCATGTACCTATTGTACATTGAAATATCTTATTGAATTTTATAAAGTATCATTGAAACCTAAAAGAAAGAAAATTGACTCAAATTTTGTTCAAAATGATTTTAACCATGGCCAAATTGATATAACACATTAAGATGTTATTAATTTTCTTGTCCATTATGAAGGAGGAATTGATCATTTGATTGGTAATGGAAATATCCAAAAATGAAATTTCTTAATAATTTGTTGGTATATTTTAGTAGTACAATTCTATTATGAAGATGCTTTTATATGTTTTCATTCTATTTAAATATTATGTTCTTATTATG
>NW_017234768.1:0-5873 GCF_000208745.1 Theobroma cacao
ACCATACACTTGTCCCATATATTCATAGCTTAGNATAAAATTCTCAGACTTATCCAAAGTCTCAGTGGAGTAATTTTTGAAATTTACACTTTTGCCCCCGTAAAAGTGAAAAATTACATTTTTGCCCAAAAAATTGAAAAATTGCCCATAGACATAATTTTCATCCCTTATACTCATACCATTCTCCAATTTGTCAGATTTGATCTAAATTCTCTCAAAATCTCAAATTTTATCCTCGGGTGGTAAAATTATGATTTTTGCCCCTACACTCCAAAAATCACCAGAATTAAACTTTTTCACTTCCTATCATTAAATTATACTCCAAATAGTTAATCTTGGTCAAAAATTTCACTCCATGATCAAATTATTATCTTAGGTGGCAAAATGACGATTTATGCCCCTAAACATCAAAATTTTCGATTTTACCCCAAATGAACCCTCGAACTCCGAACAATCATTTTTAGTCATTCCTTGACTATAAAATATTAAATTTCATCCTACAATTCCTATTTGAACTAGTTCGAGGTTAAATCAATTTAAGTGTACCGTTAGGTACAATATTGGGTTTCGTCTATTCTTAGGTGCTTTTCTAACATAATAACATGCTACTCAATGCATGTATGTCATGACATGTGTTTATAGGGTCAGGTTTTACAAGGATTGTCAAAATATTAACGTAAATGTGTGAGATTTAATATAACAAATCAATTATATCAAATTAACATAATTTTTAGGAAAATTAAACATTTAAATTGTTATTCTCAAGTTTAAAGTGTTTTACTACTTACAAATTTTAATCTATGCATGAATGATAGTAAGAATAAAAAGAATTATGGTGAAAATTAGTTGTTGAAAAACCTTGACATAAAGTGATAGGAATTAGCTTAAAACATTATAAAAGTGGAACAAGCATTTTCAAAATGTTGACGTAAATATGTGATATTTAATGTAACAAGTCAATGATGTCTAATAAACATAATTTTTGAGGAATTAAACATTTGAATTGTTATTCTCGAGTTTAAGGTATTTTATAGCTTATAAATTTTAATCTATGCATGAATAATAGTGAGGATAAAAGAATTACGGTGAAAATTAGTAGTAGAAAAACCTTGACGTAAACTGGTAAAAATTAACGTAAAACATTATAAGGATTGAACAAGCATTGTAAAAATATTGATGTAAATACATGATATTTAACATAACAAGTAAAATCCTACCTTTGAGAAGGTCTTATTCGGTCACTGTGTGGATTACTGTTAGAGGCCAAACACTTGGGTGGCTGAAGATTTGACAAATCCTAAAGATGAAGAAGCAAAGATTTTGGTTGTAGGATTTTAAACCATCTTATTCTTTTTTTGGGGTTTATTGCTTCATCACAAGTGTTTTTTATTTAATTGGCTCTTGATTACTATATCTAGAGCAAGGTATGTAACTCTTAAACTTATGAATACTCATAATTATTTTGAAAAATTACATGAAAAACACAAACATTGATCCAATAGTATTTGACTATCTCTCTGATTAAATGCTAGTTTATTTTAATTTCTTGATTGTTTTCATATTTGAGCATGAGGTTGACTCTCAGCAGTGGTATCAGAGCCATTGTTTGATGTTTTCATGTAATATGCAAGCTTGATTCTTGGTGATAATTAATTGGATTGATTTGTGTGTTGATTTGATGTATATAAGTTTTGAAGGCTTTTTTTAAAATTTGTTTTTTTTTTTGTTTTAATTCAAATATGGACAGCATGTAATCAATTCATTAAACATTGTTTTAAAAGGTTTAAAATTATGTTTAGTTGTAGAAGTAATAATTGGATTAAAAGGCTTGTAAAGCCAATGTCATGACCCGGAACTCCCATCGAGCCCATGACAACTGCTGCGTTATCCCGATCGACACTCATTACCTAGATTGTCAACCGGAACTCCACAAGGCTTTAACATCAGTTTCTCTTTTCCCCGGTGAGCAACCGTTACCAAATATCATGTTCTAAAAGAATCTAAGCTATTTCCAACTAAAATCAATAAAAAAATGATTTCTGTATCATAGGGGCATTTTGGTCATTTTTTTCTCAAAAGTTTCGAAACCAGTTAAAAATATAGTATGCAAGTATAAAACACATAATTCATAATAAAAAATAAATTTAAATGTCTAAAACTTTCATTTAAAATGAAATTATAACTATTTGAATATAATAAAGATATAGAATAAAATATTCAATTTTTTCATAAAACAATATTTTTAGAACACTGCGTAAATAATTTTTAAAATGAAAAAGCAAAATAAATTCATATATATTGTACTATAGATAACCAAAGTATAAAATTAAATTTGCAGTAACACGTGGGCCCACAAATGACTAAAAGTGTCAAAAGAATTGAACCTACATATTTTGAGGATGCCAATCCAATTGTAGTCCTCAATGAAATGAGCTATTTACCGACTATCCTGATGCCTGAATGGGTGGAAAGGAGGGTGGTGAGATTATAAAATCCCAGTGAGTAAACAAACATCATTCAAAATATCTAAAGGCGAGTAAAAGGAGACTATTAAAACATTTCATCAAACTATAATTTATCATCTTTCAACTTATTTCAACCAAATGAAATCAATTTATTTAAATCAAGTAATCAGTATGGCTTATGAATTTCTTAAAAAGCTTGACTCATGCCAAAACTTATTTTCATACTCAATTATCTAAAATACCTTGGCCAAGGGCTATCTCAACTAAGTCCGCCAAGGTTATTAGAAAGTCATGTATGCATAAAACATGTTTTCATTTTGAAAATATAGTTGTTCCTTAGCGTTGGCCGAGCTCACCTTCACGTGGTGGTTTGGCGTGAAGTGAACTCTAAAATCATACCTCGAGAGTTACCCTACTCGCCTCTCCAACTGAGGTAAAATATAACGGGGTTTACCATTCCCTCTAATAGGCTAGTCCACGAAAACTCGCCTACTACAGTAAGCTAAACCCACCATACAATAAAATTTTGACAGCATGACAGGGCTAATATATTACTACCTAGTCTGCAAGGGTAAAATAAAACAATTCATACAATTAATAAAACACAGCCCAGCCAATCATGCTAACACAATAACAATATAACATAAGTCATTAATTTCCAATCATAAATTTGCAACATACCGGTGGTCTCCAATTACTCTATTTTCAAAATCATTATTTCGTTTCAAGATAATTTATAAAATCTTTTCATTTAAACACATTTTTGTTTATAAAACCTAAAATTTGCCATTTAACTCATTTTCATAAAATTTCACCAAAATCGAGTTAAAACAGACTTTAGATAATTAAAATGATAATAAGGTTACTCACAGTACTAGGAGTTCGATATACTCCTATTCCCGATCTTGGGGCACAATCTCTTTACCCTTGTTAGAGAGCTCACCACCTATATATCGTACGTGACACGATTTTCAATAAATTGTGTCAATTTATCATAAAGTATTTTAGGTTCTATAAATCTATATGAATGCACGAAATGTGATGCAAAATGTCCGAATAGCCGTTTAAATACGATATTCGACCTAATTTGCATTATTCTCGGTGTAATTGGCTAAAACCTCCAATTTAACTCCAAATCAATTTCTTTCACTTTTTACACTCCAATTATACCTAAATTACCTCAGTGACTGCGAATGAGATTCAATTTATCAGTCCTGGGTCAATAATCACACATGTCTATACATTAGGTAAAAATTCAGATTTTCACACCAAAATTTCCCATTTAATTTCTAACCTCACCAAACATCAAATATCACCAAAATATCATGAAATATCATCAATTTCAGCCACAATATCCTCCCTAGAAAATTCAACTGTTGATGGTGATGGGGGAAAATGAATTCTTTTCTCGTTGTTTTGTTTCTAAATATGCTAAACTAACTAACTAAAAACACTAACATAACTTAAAATCAAATCAATCTAACATCTTTCTCTCTCCATACCCATTTTGATCAGCCATGAATTCACCATGAAAACATGAAATCTAACCATGAAAAATAAGGAGAAATGCATGGGTAGTGTAAATCACAAGTCAAAATCAAGAAATTTTACCTTTATTAGCTTAATCTCTTGAAATCCCACACTTTTTCTTCAATTTTCACACCTAGGGTTCTTGTTTTTTTTCCTTTCCTCCTTTGTTCTTCTTTGGCCAGCCATATGAATGAGAAATGGGCTGATTTGTGTTAATTTTAAAGCTAAATATTTAATGGTTATAAATATGCCATGTGTCACCATTTCATTGGTCAATTTTTTATTTCTTAACTATTAAGCTTTCTCTCTCCACTATATAAATTCCTTCAATTATCCATGATAAAATTGGGTAAAATCCATGAGCTAGACAAGTGTTCTGGTGGTGGAAAATTACAATTTTGCCCCTAGGGTGGGAAAATTACAATTTTGCCCCTAAGGTGGCAAAATTATCATTTTACCCCTATACTCCAAAAATTAGGGATTTCAATTTTTCACTTCTCAACCTCAAATCATACTCCAATAAGTCAAATATGATCAAAATCTTTCAAAAAGATTCTCATCTTGTCCTCTAGTGGCAAAATTACCATTTTACCCTTAGATAGTGAAATTTTCTATTTGAATCCAAATTAATCATCGAACTCCGAACACCATTCTAAGTCATTCTGGGACTTTTAAATTTTTAATTTCACCCTAAAATCTCTATTTGATCTAGTTCGAGGCTTAAATCAACTTTATTGTACCTCTAGGTACAATATCGACTTTTGTCGATTTTTCGGGGCTCTCCTAGTATGTAAACATTCAATCAATCACATGCATGTCATGACAAGTATTTTATAGAGTCAGGCTTGACATCTTCTCCCCCACTTGGATCAACCATATGATCCTTCTTCATGACTGATTTCGACGTCCGACTAAATATTAATATTTTAATATTATTTCATTAATAAAGTATTATTTTATTTTAAAAATTTTATCTTGTCTCTTTGGTTCCCAAAATACCTTATTATGCCTCAATTCACATCTGATAAGCTTTACTTGTCACCATATCAAAGTATGGGGCATTTCAATCTCCCCCACTTAAATAGAGTTCGTCCCCGAATTCACGTCAATGTTGTGTTATCAATCTCCTTCTATGATTCTATTCCTTTTTCCTTTTATAAGGACATTCAATTTATTTACCTCACTCACCTTCAATTCAATTAAATGCTTTATTTATGGCAATTATCATCTTTTGAAGCCAGATCAGCAATACCTTTCACAATCATGATTTCTTATATCGAGTCACTAAGCATACCTTTATCACCTTTATTAAATTTGAACCATAACTTCATCTCAATTATACCGATTTCAATCACATATCATACTTACTTACATATACCTAATCATCATTTTATTAATTTGCTCCATGCCAAATTTCTCAACCTTGATTCATTCATCTTATACTGGTCCATACCCTTCCTTTAATAGAGTTCCATTAAGAACTTAAACAATATAAGGTGTCACGACCCGAAACTCCCCTCGGGCCCGTGACAACTGTTGCAATGTCCCGATAGGCACTCATTATCCCGAATGCCGATCGAAACCCCTAAGGCTTAGCATCAGCTTTTGCATCTCCCTGGTGACTGACAGTTATTAAATCTCGCATTTTAAGAAATCATAAGTCATTTCCAAATCAAAACAATAAAATATTATTTTCTAGCTCTTAGGGGCATTTTCGTTATTTTTCTACGAAAATACCGAAACCCGCCAAAAACATGGTGTGTGGGTGAAAAACACATGTTTCATAATTAAAAGTAAATTTAGATGTCTAAAATAATTATTTGAAATGAAATTATAATTGTTTGAATAAAATAATAATATTCAATGAAATATTCTATT
>NW_017234768.1:8692-14172 GCF_000208745.1 Theobroma cacao
AATTTACCATTTAAACCCATTTTTCATAAAATCACACAATTGCATAAAACTACTCTAGATAATTAAGACGATAATAAGTTCACTCACAGTTTTCGAAAACTAAATTCGGGTACTCCAACTATTACTCATCGGGTGCGATTTCTTTACCCTTGCCAGAGGATTCACCACCTTGACAAATTGCACAATTAAGAGGTTTACTACTTTGGTACTAAACCAAAATAAACTAATTTATACTACTAATGCATGATATGAAGTGCAAAATGTCTAAATTTTGCCTAAACGCGATGTTAGCCTATTTCGGTCCTTTACTCGATAAATCGATATACGCGTCCGTTTAAACTCCAAATTAATTTTTTTCAGTTTCTATACCTCAATTGCACCCAAATTGACTTAATGTCCCTCAGTGTGGTGCAAATTATCAGTCTCGATAGCAAATTATGAAAATACCCCTAGTGGGTAAAAATTCATATTTTTGCTCTAAAAATTCCCATTATTTTTTTAGGCTCATAATTCATCATTATTCATCATAATTCCTCAAATAAACATCAAGATCAGCAGCCAATATTCCCCTAGAAAATTTGGCATAATGAGGTTCAATGGGAGAAAGTTATTTCTCTAGCTTATTTTTGCTATATTTCAATATAACTTAACTAAAATCACTTAATTCAATTAAAATCAACCAAAACTCAAGCTCAAAACTCATCCATGGAGGTTTGGCCAGCATGGGTGTCCATACCCACTTACTAATTTTGCATGCAAATGAGAAAAAAATGCATGGGTAGTGAAAATCACAAGGAAAATCAATGAAATTTACCTTTTTAATGCTTGATTTCTTAATTTCTCTTGATTTTCTCCAAAATTTTCAGCTAGGGTTCTTATTTCTTTTCTCCCTTTTTTCTCCTGGTTTGGATAGCTTGAAGAAGATGACAATTCTGAAAATTTTGACCTTTTTAAAGGCTAAAATAATATAATATTATTTTATTCATTTTTTTGTTTTATTAATTTCTTAAATTCTACCCATCCATTTGTTTTCAAATTTTCACCATACACTTGTCCCACATATCCATAGCTTACATAAAATTCTCAAACTTATCCGAAGTCTTGGTGGAGTAATTTTTAAAATTTACACTTTTGCCCTCATAAAAGTCAAAAATTACATTTTTATCTCAAAAACTGAAAAATTGCCCATAGGCATATTTTTCATCCCTTATACTCATACCATTCTCCAATTTGTCAAATGTGATCTAAGTTCTCTCAAAATCTCAAATTTTGTCTGCAGGTGGAAAAATTACGATTTTTGCCCCTATACTCTAGAAATCACCAAAATTAAACTTTTTCACTGCCAAACCCTCAAATTATACACCAATAATCAAATCATACTCCAATAAGTTAAATGGGGCCAAAAAAAATCTTTTCTAAAAATTCACATTTTGTCCACAAGTGGCAAATGACCATTTTGCCCCTAGATAGTAAAAATTTCGGTTTGACTCCGAATTGATCCTCGAACTCCGAATTACCATTTTGAGTCGTCCCTGAATTGTGAAACTCTTAATTTCACCTTAAAATTCCTATTTGAACTAGTTCGAGGCTTAATCGACTTAATGGTACCATTAGGGGCAATATCATCTTTTAACGATTCCTCGAACTTCCTAAATATGCAAACATTCTATTGAGCATGTAAATGACATCGTAATTATTTTATAGAACAGGGTTTGACAATTATTCATCATTTGCTAAGCTATTTCTCTTGAAATAATAACAATCCATCACCCACACACATCAAGGAAGATTCGGCCATGAAGATTCATGGGGAAAATGGATTCCTTTCTTATTGTTTTGCTTCTAAATATGCTAAACTAACTAAAAACACTAACATATCTTAAAATCAATTCAATCCAATATCTTTCTCTCTCCATACCCATTTTGACCAGTCATGAATTCATCATGAAAATATGTAATTTAACCATGAAAAATAAGGAGAAATGCATGGAAAAGGTAGATCACAAGTCAAAATCAAGAAATTTTACCTTTTGTCACTTGTTTCCTTGAATTTCTCACACTTTTCTCTTGAAATTCTTCACCTAGGGTTTTTGTTTTTCTTTTCTCCCTTTGTTATTCTTTTTTCTTTGTTTGGCCGGCCATATGAAAGAAAATTGGCTGATTTTATGTTTATTTTAAAGCTAAATAAATAATGGATATAAACTTGACACATGTCACCTTATTGTTGGTTCATGTGTCATTTCTTAACTATTAAGCTTTCTCTCTCCACCACACATTATTCAAGGGTCAAAAATGATGATGGGTGAAGACCTTGTGCTGGAAAACTGCTTTGGGGGTGCAAAATTACAGATTTGCCCCCAAGGTGACAAAATTACCATTTCACCCTTGTACTCCAATTTATACCGAAATTAAAATTTTTTCCACTTCTAAATCCCAAATCATACTCCAATAAGTTAAATGGGGTAAAAAAAATCTTTTCTAAAAATTTTCATTTTGTCCCCAAGTGGCAAATGACCATTTTACCCCTAGATAATGAAAATTTTGGTTTGACTCCAAATTGATCCTCGAACTCCGAATTACCATTTTGAGTCATCCTTGAACAGTGAAACCCTTAATTTCACCTTAAAATTCCTATTTGAACTAGTTCGAGGCTTAATCGACTTAATGGTACCATTAGGGGCAATATCGTCTTTTAACGATTTCTCGAACTTCCTAAATATGCAAACATTCTATTGAGCATGTAAATGACGTCGTAATTATTTTATAGAACATGGTTTGACAACACTACCCCCCTTAAAATAAAATTTTGTCCTCAAAATTTCACTTATCAAACTCAAAGAAAATGTGAGGTATTTTCTTCCATTATTTCCATATACTTCTTGTTTATCTCACAGGTATGAAATATCAATCTTCTTAATCATATTAATCCATCTCGTACAGCTTAACCATACTATAGATCATATTTCCTTGATATCATCTCCTCGACTATTTCCTAGAGTCTCTTATGTTCATATACTTCAATTTCTAATAAAATTTCTTATCATTGTACTACCTACATCACTCATCAAATATTAAGTTTGAATCTTAATTCACTAAAAATCATTCTTCATTCTAGTTGATCACAATATCAACCCCACATATGTGTATATGCCTTATAATCCCATTTATGCTTTCAAGATCTACCTTAATTTGATCATTGAATACGATGCAATATCACAATTCCTTAGAGTCATCCCTTTGTCCTCAATCATCTTTCATGCCTCTATATTGCTTTGTATCCTTCTTGTACTTCGACATTAATTTGTTACTTAAGATTTAAATTCATTTGAACTTTGTATACCTCAAGTATTTTTGAGTTCTAATTTTTCACAATATAATAAGAAATTCTTACAGCATTATTTCATATGAACTCATTTACTATATTATTCTTGAAACCTTTATTTACATGTCCATCACTTGGTATTTACATCCCCTATCACTATCTTACACCTTCATCTAACTTTTCACTCACTTTCTCTAAATCGGACTCGTACTTCATCTTCCGTTACAGCGAAAACTCTTGTTGAAGAACGAGTCAATGGCCTCAAAGGTTGTTGTGTCGAGGTGTTGCTACCCATTTTAGACTGTACAACTACCCCTTGCCTCGGGTGTACTCCAGAGGAATCTCTCATCTGCATATCGTATGAGCTAGTGGAGATGGAACAACTACTGTAGCCCGTCCTAACTGTGGGCAGTCACTCCTAATGTGGCCCGACTGACCACAATGAAAGCATCTTATGCCCCAACACTCCCTAACATGATATCTCCCACATTTTCGCATTTATTTGAACCTCCAAAACTCTTCTCGGAATAACTACTCATCCCAGACCTACTAAATCTCGGAGGTCTCTACTGTGACTGCAAAAGTGAGGGTCGAGGAGATATCACCGGAACAGAAACAGTACTCTCAGAAGCAAATGTGTCCTTACCTCTTTTGGGTAGCTAACTGGAGGATATATTCGGGTTCCTCATCTTTACAAACTCAGCTCGCATTCTTCGATTTTCATTAGCGAGTTTTTCGGCCCTTAAAGCCATCTGTAGAACTTCTTTATGAGGCTCCCGGCCTGTCACAGTCATCTTCTCTCTAATCTCGTTACGGAGCCCTTCTTCAAAATAACTAGCTTGATCTTGCTCAGACTTTACCAAGTCTGGCACATATGACATCAGCTCGTTAAAACAAGCCTCGTACTCTTCTATGGACAAATTCCCTTGTTGTAAACTTAGGGATTCTCTCTTCTTCTCTTTTTGATGAAAGTAGGTGTAGTATTGACCGCTGAATTCTTGTAGGAAGTTTGTCCAAGTTAGCGGAGTAATGGAACGTGATTTTACCGAGCTCCACCATGTACGAGCCCTCTTATCCAATAATCTTATGGCCACCATTAATTTCATATCATTAGCCAATTTCATATCCACAAATGTCTCCGTTACTTGAGTAATCCAATCTTTAGCTGCGGTTGCATATAAATCACCAACAAAAGAAGTGCAACTTAGCTGTCTAGCTTCCTTAAGCTTTTTGGAAATGGAGACATCTAGCACTGGTGGTGGAACAGGAGGTGGTGGTGGTGGCACTGGAGATACTGCTGAGGGAACAGTATGAGGAACTTGACCAGCTTGAGCTTGGCCCGTAATGACATTAAGAAAAGTTGCTAATGCTTGGACTGCCTTAGGAGACATGGCAGGAACACCAGGAGTAGCAGTAGGTGGTGGAGGAGGTGGAGGAATCTCAGTAGGCTCAGTAGCAGGTGCTGCTCGAAAAGTAGGTGCACCAGACTCCCCCTCCACGGGATCTAGCTGACTAAGTCTAGTACGGCTTCTTCCCCTTCTTACTGACCTATAGAGAGGTGGACGTCCACGTCAAGGAGGTATGGTACTCTACAATAAGAAATGGAACGGACTTAGACGACTTTAGATTCTATATGCAACTAACTCAATTAACCTAACTTAACTTGACTTTGGGCCACTCAATGTCAGTGTCGATTTCTTAAAACAACTTTAAAATCAAAAACTTTAAAATCCAAAGCTTTAAAATCAAAATCTTTGATCTTTAAACCATGCTCTGATACCAATCTAATTGTCACGATCCGAAACTCCCCTCGATCTTGTGACAACCGCCGCGACGTCCCGATAGGCACTCATTACCCCGAATGCCAATCGGAATCCCGCAAGGCTTAACATCAGCTTCCCCATCTCCACGGTGAGAGACAGTTATTAAATCTCGCATTTCAAGAAATCATAAGTCATTTCCAAGTCAAAACAATAAAATATTATTTTTTGGCTCATAGGGGTATTTTAGTCATATTTCTTTGAAAATACCGAAACCCACCAAAAACATGGTGTGTGGGTGAAAAACACATGTTTCATAATTAAAAGTAAATTTAGATGTCTAAAATAATTATTTGAAATGAAATTATAATTGTTTGAATAAAATAATAATATTCAAT
>NW_017234768.1:15617-25657 GCF_000208745.1 Theobroma cacao
CTAAGCCATTTCTCTTGAAATAATAACAATCCATCACCCACACACATCAAGGAAGATTCGCCCATGAAGATTCATGGGGAAAATGGATTCCTTTCTTGTTGTTTTGCTTCTAAATATGCTAAACTAACTAAAAACACTAACATATCTTAAAATCAATTCAATCCAACATCTTGCTCTCTCCATACCCATTTTGACGAGCCATGAATTCATCATGAAAACATGTAAGTTAACCATGGAAAATAAGGAGAAATGCATAGGAAAGGTAGATCACAAGTCAAAATCAATGAATTTTACCTTTTGTCACTTGTTTCCTTGAATTTCCCACACTTTTCTCTTGAAATTCTTCACCTAGGGTTTTTGTTTTTCTTTTCTCCCTTTGTTCTTCTTTTTTCTTTGTTTGGCTGGCCATATGAAAGAAAATTGGCTGATTTTATGTTTATTTTAAAGCGAAATAAATAATGGATATAAACTTGACACATGTCACCTTATTATTGGTCCATGTGTCATTTCTTAACTATTAAGCTTTCACTCTCCACCACACATTATTCAAGGGTCAAAAATGATGATGGGTGAAGACCTTGTGCTGGAAAAATGCTTTGAGGGTACAAAATTACCGATTTACCCCTAAGGTGATAAAATTACCATTTCACCCCTGTACTCCAATTTATACAGAAATTAAAATTTTTTCCACTTCTAAACATCAAATCATACTCCAATAAGTCAAATGGGATAAAAAATCTTTTCTAAAAATTCCCATTTTGTCCCCAGGTGGCAAATGACCATTTTACCCCTAGATAGTGAAAATTTCGGTTTGACTCCAAATTGATCCTCGAACTCCGAATTACCATTTTGAGTCATCCCTAAACTGTGAAACTCTTAATTTCACCTTAAAATTTCTATTTGAACTAGTTCGAGGCTTAATAGACTTAATGGTACCATTAAAGGCAATATCGTCTTTTAATGATTTCTCGAACTTCCTAAATATGCAAACATTCTATTGAGCATGTAAATGACGTCGTAATTATTTTATAGAACAGGGTTTGACACAAGGTTTACCTTCAAAGTCACTCATAACTTTAATCGTTTATTGCATGCCCGATAACACTTTAGGTCACTGACCTCCTCTAGGCATTATTTCAAAATCTCCTAATTACAGAGAACAATTCTGCACCTTAGTTAGTCAAATTATCAATTTCATATATACATGTGTACATGCATTTTCAAATGTCAACATCTCTCATTATGTATAGAGATCCATGTGTTCACATGCCTTGGACTACATTCCCCCTTTATTCATCCGCATCCCAATCCTAGTTTCAATATAATAATTCTTATAGTGCATGTCAACCTTCTTATTATACTTACGCATATCTTCATATCATTTATATCATTTCCAACCATATGCTTGAGTTTCCTTGTACTATATATCATTGCATCACAATGTCATCTCCATTGAATTATAATCTATTATGCATGTATGCTTTATAATCCCATTGATGCCTCAAAGATTTATCTTAAATTGATCATTGCATCTTATGCAATACCACAATTCCTAGGAGTCATCCTTTTTCCTCAATTATCCTTCATACCTCTACATTACCTTGTATCTTTCTTGCATTCCGATATTGATTCGTCACTTAAAACTTAGACTCATTTGAATCGTGTATGCCTCAAGCATCTTCGAATTCCAATTTCCATAATATATTAGGAAAGTTTCATTATCTGACTTCATTATCAAGGTCAACTTCAATCATCCTTTGTTCCACTCTTTCATATGAATATAACATCATTCTCCCTTAGCCAATTTATAAATTGCACTTGAAATTGCAAAACTTGAAACTAGATTCTCCTCAAGTACCTTTCAATATTAATATGAATATTACTCTCAGCTTACAGCTTCCTTTTTATAACTGCATAACTTAGTGCTTGCTTTCACGAAATCCATGGCAGAACTTCTCTTGATTATTTCCTTAGGGATATCTATCTTAAACTTATATCTCACAACATGTGATCACTTAACCCGTAACTTAGCCATTTATGTGGCATCCCTTTCGGGGCCCACTCCAAGATATTGTTACGTCTGGGTCCCCATCACTTGACTTACTCACATACGCCGCGACTAAAGGTGGCACGACAGGCCCTGCAAGTCCTTCTCCCCAAGTTTCGAACCCAAAACCTTTTGCTTCCCCCCCCAAAGGGAACGCCTTTAACCATTTCAGTTTTAACTCATTCATATCGATACCTTCCAAAACCTTAAAACTCCAGTTAACAAAACTTAGAATCAAGTTCAATGACTTTAGGTCTACTTGTAAGTTCAACTTCACATCTGTCTCATTCTATTCATGCGTCCTAGACATGAAGTGTTCTTAGCACCGCAGCACGGTGGCTGTTGGAGTTTAATTAATCAATGTTATTCATCTACATTTAAGGTTACTACACTAATCATTCTCAACCGTTTGGTTTCCCTCCAAACTTACGTCACAATTTTCATAACCATTTATATCCTCTTGTGCTTATCATGTATAACTTATAATTCTTTCTCAAAGGTGTTTAAACATTCTTGAAACACTTAATCACTTATTTGTTTTTTTATACACCAAGTATATCATTTCCATAAAGGCATGCCCAACTACTCATGCTTCAATTTATCTCTAAGGGTTTATAGCATACCACGTAGTTTACTTGTGTTGTTACTAATCATTTCCTTTCAACAAAGTCAAGACAAGATTTGTAAATTCTCATAATAATATTCTATATAAACTCATTTGCTATATCATTATTGAAATCTTTATTTACATTTTCCTTACTTGGTATTGACATCTCTTATCAATATCTCATACATTCATCTAACCTCTCGCTCGCTTCCTCTTTAGTCTTTAACAAGACTTAATCTCTTGTCTTCTTAATTTCTTAAGATTTGACTTCAGTCATCATATTATTCATCTTAACACTCCACATGTTAATTTATTTTTAGTAGCCATCTCAAAAACTCTCTAACTTTTCTTTCTCTTACATGCCAATATATAAGGCAATAAAGAAATTTTGCAATTTCACTCATCATCTTTATCTTAATACCTCCCCAATGCACTTAAGACTCCAAACAACAAAGCTTAGTATCAAAACCAATGACCATTCTCCAACTCGTGAGTCCAATCTTTATGCCACTCACAATTTACTCGTGCTTTCTAACCACAAGGGGTTCTTAATGCAATAGGGTTTGATAGTCAGTACTGTGACATTGCAACTGTTTGAATTCACTTTATCCCAGCAACTCTTCCACCTTTAAAGCTACTACCTCAATTATTCACAATTATGTGGCTTTCCTCTGAGTCTATTCCACAATTAACAAGACTAACTTTCTATCACAAGTGCGTGATCAAAACATTGGCTCAACGTGTTTATTTTGCCACTAAAATTCATATATCTTTACCATAACATTTAGTACGAGATTGCTTAAGCAAAAATCTCCAAATTTATTTATAGCTACATGTATCTCAAATTGCACATAACTTATCATCAGTCAATAAATCCCACTTTAGAATACTCTTCCATATTGTATAGTGACTTCACCATATAGTATCATGGCACTATGTTCCTCCATTTTGCTATCATGCATACTCCACAGAAATTAATTAAAAGATTTATGTACCTTAACTAATGCTAATTCTATTTAATCATATCTTAAATACTCCAAACTTGTAATTACAACTCCAAGTGTATGTCCATATATTGATAATCTTTATAAATTTCATGATCATGAAAACTACAAATTACAAACTAGCTTTCTATCATACGCACACTATTAGAACATTAATTTCAACATGTTTAATTCTCCTTTGGTGGTATGTNTATTGATAATCTTTATATATTTCATGATCATGAAAACTACAACTTACAAACTAGGTTTCTATCATATGCATTTTATTAGTACAGTAATTTTCACATATGTAATCTACCCTTGGTGGTATGTCAAAATCATCCCTGTATCAGTGGTAATCCAGAAGAATCTCTCCTCTGCATATCCGTACGAGCTGGTGGAGATGGGGCAACAACCGTAGCCTGTCCTAATTGTGGGCAAATACTCCTAATATGACCCAATTGACCACAATGAAAACATCGTGCAAGCCCCCTACACAGCCCCACATGATAATTCCCACAATTTCTGCATCTATCAGAACCTCCGGAACTCTTCCCAGAAATAGTCATCGCAGAGCTGTTAAATCTCGGAGACTTCTGCTGTGTTTATGAAAATGGAGGTTGGAAAGATGTTACTAAAATAGTAGTAGTACTTCTTGAAACAGAGGAGTCTTTGCCCCTTTTTGGTGGCTGACTAGAAAATACACTCAAATTTCTCCTTTTTGCTACTTCAGCTCGCAGACTCCTATTTTCATTCGCAAGCTTCTCAACTCTTAAAGCCATTTGCACCACCTCTTTAGCTACGATTGCGTCGGATTCACCCATAAAAGAAGTGCAACCATGTTGCCTAGCCTCTTTAAACTTCTTAGAATTAAAAACATCCAACACTGGTGGTGGGACAGAAAGTGGGGGTGGTGGTACTGAAGGAACACTTGGAGGAACTGTAGGAAGAGCTTGACCAGCCTGAGCCTGGCCAGCAATAGCAGTAAAGAAGGCTGCCAATGCCTGAACTGCCTCAGGAGGCATGGCAGGAATACTAGTAGGTAGCGGAGGATGTGGAGAAGTCTCGGTCTGTTCAACAGCAGGTGCTGCCCGAATAGTAGACACAGTCGATTCCCCCTCTATAGGATCTAGTTGACTATGTCAGGAATGACCTCTTCCCCTCCCAGCCGTTCTAGTGAGAGGTGGGTGTTCGCGTTGAGGAGGCATGATAATCTATAAAGGGAAACAAAGCGAGTTTAGGTAACCTCAAGCTCCATATGCTAATGCATGTATTCTATTCAACCTAATCTAACTTAACTCGGGGCCACACTGACACTGTAAATTTTTAAAATAACTTTAAAATAAAAAACTTATATCTTTAAATCCAAAAGCTCTGATACCAATAGAATTGTCACGACCAGGAACTCCCATCGAGCTCGTGACAACAGCCGCGTTGTCCCGATCGACACTCATTATCCAGATTGTCAATCGAAACCCCGTAAGGCTTTAATATCAGTTTCTCTTTTCCCCGGTGAGCAACCGTTACCAAATATCATGTTCTAAAAGAATTTAAGCTATTTCCAACTGAAATCAATAAAAAAATGATTTCTGTCTCACAGGGGCATTTTTGTCATTTTTTTCTCAAAAATTTCGAAACCAGTTAAAAATGTAGTATGCAAGTATAAAACACATAATTCATAATCAAAAATAAATTTAAACGTCTAAAACTTTCATTTAAAAGGAAATTATAACTATTTGAATATAATAAAGATATAGAATAAAATATTCAATTTTTTCATAAAACAATATTTTTAGAACACTGCGTAAATAATTTTTACAGCGAAAAAGTAAAATAAATTCATATCTATTGTACTATAGATAACCAAAGTATAAAATTAAATTTGCAGTGACACGTGGGCCCACGAACGACTAAAAGTGTCAAAAGAATTCAACTTACATATTTTGAAGATGTCAATCCAATTGTAGTCCTCGATGAAATGAGCTATTTACCGACTATCTTGATGCCTGAAATAGGTGGAAAGGAGGGTGGTGAGATTATAAAATCCCAGTGAGTAAACAAACATCATTAAAAATATCTAAAGGCGAGTAAAAGGAGACTATTAAAATATTTCATCAAACTGTAATTTATCATCTTTCAACTTATTTCAATCAAATGAAATCAATTTATTTAAATCAAGTAATCAGTATGGCTTATGAATTTCTCAAAAAGCTTGGCTCATGCCAAAAATTATTATCATACTCAGTTATCTAGGATACCTTGGCCGAGGGCTATCCCAACTGAGTCTGCCAAGGCTATTAGAAAGTCATATACGCATAAAACATGTTTTCATTTTGAAAATATAGTCATTCCTTGGCGTTGGCCGAGCTCACCTTCACGCGGTGGTTTGGTGTGAAGTGAACTTTAAAATCATACTTCGGGAGTTACCCTACTCGCCGCTCCAACCGAGGTAAAATATAACGGGGTTTACTGTGCCCCTCTAATAGGCTAGTCCACGGAAACCCCGCCTACTACAGTAAGCTAAACCCACCATACAATAAAATTTTGACAACATGACAGGGCTAATATTATACTACCCAGCCTGCAAGGGTAAAATAAAACAATTCATACAATTCATAAAACACAGCCCAGCCAGTCATGCCAACACAATAACAATATAACATAAGCCATCAATTTCCAATCATAAATTTACAACATACCGGTGGTCTCCAATTACTCTATTTTCAAAATCGTTATTTCGTTTTAAGACAATTTATAAAATCTTTTCATTTAAACACATTTTTGTTTATAAAACCTAAAATTTGCCATTTAACTCATTTTCATAAAATTTCACCAAAACCGAGTTAAAACATACTTTAGATAATTAAAATGATAATAAGGTTACTCACAGTACTAAGAGTTCGATATACTCCTATTCTCGATCTTTGGGCACAATCTCTTTACCCTTGTTAGAGGGCTCACCACCTATACATCATACGTAACACGAATTTCAATAAATTGTGTCAATTTATCATAATTTATCAATAAATCTATATGAATGCACGAAATGTGATGCAAAATGTCTGAATAGCCGTTTAAATACGGTATTCGACCTAATTCGCACCATTCTCGGTGTAATTGGCTAAAACCTCCAATTTAACTCCAAATCAATTTCTTTCACTTTCTACACTCCAATTATACTTAAATTACCTTAGTGACTACAAATGAGATTCAATTTATCAGTCTCGGGTAAATAATCACACATGTCTATACATTAGGTAAAAATTCAGATTTTCACACCAAAATTTCTCATTTAATTTCTAGCCTCACCAAACATAAAATATCACTAAAATATCATGAAATATCATCAATTTCAGCGACAATATCCTCCCTAGAAAATTCGGTCATTGATGACGATGGGGGAAAATGAATTCTTTTCTTGTTGTTTTGTTTCTAAATATGCTAAACTAACTAAAAACACTAACATAACTTAAAATCAAATCAATCTAACATCTTTCTCTCTCCATACCCATTTTGACCAGCCATGAATTCACCATGAAAACATGAAATCTAACTGTGAAAAATAAGGAGAAATGCATGGGTAGTGTAAATCACAAGTCAAAATCAAGAAATTTTACCTTTATTAGCTTAATCCCTTGAAATCCCACACTTTTTCTTCAATGTTCCCACCTAGGGTTCTTGTTTTTTTCCTTTCCTCCTTTGTTCTTCTTTGGCCGGCCATATGAATGAGAAATGGGCTGATTTTGTGTTAATTTTAAATCTAAATATTTAATGGTTATAAATATGCCATGTGTCACCATTTCATTGGTCCATTTTTATTTCTTAACTATTAAGCTTTCTCTCTCCACCATATAAATTCCTTCAATTATCCATGATAAAATTTGGTACAATCCATGTGCTGGACAAGTGTTCTGGTGGTGGAAAATTACAATTTTGCTCTTGGAGAGACAAAATTACCATTTTACCCCTATACTCCAAAAAATACCAGGATTTTAATTTTTCACTTCTCAACCTCAAATCATACTCCAATAAGTCAAATATGATCAAAATCTTTCAAAAAGATTCCCATCTTGTCCTCGAGTGGCAAAATTACCATTTTACCCTTAAATAGTAAAATTTCCAGTTTGACTCCAAATTAATCTTCGAACTCCAAATCACCATTCTAAGTAATTCTGGGACTTTAAAATTTTTAATTTCACCCTAAAATCTCTATTTGATCTAGTTCAAGGCTTAAATCCACTTTGTTGTACCTCTAGGTACAATACCGACTTTTGTCTATTTTTCGAGGCTTTCCTAGTATGTAAACATTCAGTCAATCACATGCATGTCATGACAAGTATTTTATAGAGTTAGGCTTGACATCTTCTCCCCCACTTGGATCAACCATATGATCCTTCTTCATGACTGATTTCAACATCCGACTAAATATTAATATTTTAATATTATTTCATTAATAAAATATTATTTTATTCTAAAAATTTTATCTTGTCTCTTTGGTTCCTAAAATACCTTATTACTTGTCACCATATCAAAGTATGGGGCATTTCAGCTAAGTTAAAACTGAATACTTTTGAGGTGTTTTGGAGACTAATGTGCCGATTATTTTTTACGAACATTGGGTAAGTGTTATGAGTAGTTTTTAATTGTTAAAAATTAGTTTTATCAAATGAAATCATTGCATGTTTCGGCTAAAGTTGATTAATTTGAAAAAGTTTAACAAAAATCATTTTTTTTGAGTTTCAAAAAAACAAAGATTTAACGCAGAAAATTTTGAGCAGTTATGATCGGTTTTGGTAGCTTAATTCTTCATGAATTTTGTGTTTAATTGTTAAACACACTTGCTGAAAATTTTCAGCAACTTTTTCATGAGTTTGACTTATGATTTATGGAGTTTTAAGAGCACTTGAATGCGATCTATTTTAATTTTGGATGATTCATAAAAAATAGGAAATTGTTTCCTACTTTAAAAGCAATTCCTAAAATTAAAGATAGAATTTAATTTTGGGTGTTTCATAAAGAATAGGAAATTATTTCCTACTTTAAAAGAAATTCATAAATTAAGGATAGTATTTTAATTTGGAAAATTATAAGAAATAGTTTCCTACTTTAGAAGAAATTCCTAAAGTTATGTGACAGAATTGAACTTTCCTTAAAATTTTTGTTTTACTAGAAGTTTTCAAAATTTATTAAGTCACCATTTAGGTAACTTGAACAACATACAATTTAGGAAATTAATCCATGTTCTAAATGTTAGAAATTAAAATGTTGTCTTAGATATAATTTTAGGAAGTTTACCTAAAATAAATAGCTTTCCAAAATTAAAAGGAGTTTAATTATGGAAAGAATTAAAATAGAAAGTCTTAAAAAGGAAAATTTTATTTCAATGAATTTCTAGTAAGAAATAAGGAGTAAAAGGTTTACTTTAAGTGTTTTGAAAATGAAAATTTCTTAAACATTAAATTGAAATAAAATAATACCAAATAACTTGAGTCTAGCACTTTAAATGAATTAATTGATGCTTTTCTCAAATAACACACAAGATTCTAAAACTAGGGTTTTATTTTACACAATAATAAATATATATGATTATTTATAGGTTTTAGGATCTTATATAATCATGGTATTTATTTTATATATTTATATAAACCAATATATATGATTATTTGTCATACCATGTTCCATAAAATAATTACGACGTCATTTACATGCTCAATAGAATGTTTGCATATTTAGGAAGTTCGAGAAATCGTTAAAAGACGATATTGCCCCTAATGGTACCATTAAGTCGATTAAGCCTCGAACTAGTTCAAATAAGAATTTAAGGTGAAATTAAGAGTTTCACAATCCATGGATGACTTAAAATGGTAATTCGGAATTCGAGGATCAATTTGGAGTCAAATCAAAATTTTCACTATCTAAGGGCAAAATGGTCATTTGCCACCTAAGGACAAAATGGAAATTTTTAAAAAAGATTTTTTTGGCCCCATTTGACTTATTGAAGTATGATTTGAGGTTTAGAAGTGAAAAATTTTAATTTCGGTATAATTTGGAGTATAGGGGTGAAATGGTAATTTTGCCATCCTAGGGGCAAAACGGTAATTTTGCACCCCCAGAGCATTTTTCCAGCACAAGGTCTTCACCCACCATCATTTTTGACCCTTGAATAATGTGTGGTGGAGATTTAAAGCTTAAAAGATAAGAATTTAAAAAAATGGACCAATCATGGAATGCCATGTGTCATGCTTTTATTATTTTATTGTTTCTTTATAAAAAGGCATAAAAATCAGCCCATTTCTTTCATATGGCCGGCCAAACCAAGAGCAAAGAAGAACAAAGGGAGAAAAGAAAAACAAAAACCCTAGGTGGAGAAATTCAAGGGAAAATTGGTGAAAATTCAAGGAAA
>NW_017234768.1:29438-53251 GCF_000208745.1 Theobroma cacao
GACTTACCTATTACATTTTTAGCAAGTTTCGAGATTTTCGACAAAAATGACGAAAATGCCCCTGTGAGCCAAAAAAATGTTATGTTATGATTTGGAAATGATTTGTAATCCTTCGTATTTTGATTATTTGATAATTATTGCTCACTAGGGAAGTGCGAAAGCTGATACGAGAGCCTTGCGAGGTTTCGATCGACATTCGGGGTGAAGAATGTTTGTCGAGGCTTCGCGGCGGTTGTTACGGGCTCGATGGGGAGTTCCGGGTCGTGACATTATATGTTATTGAAATTGTGGCTTATGACACTATGGTAGCATGATGGCTAAAATTTTGGGGTTGGCATGAAATATATGAACAGTTTTGGATTGGTCTCGGTAGACTAGATTACATTTTATTCGCCATATTATGCTACTGAAAATTTTATGGGTCTGGCGGTATATTAAATGGTCACTGTAGTGGTGGGGGTTTCCGTGGATTGCCTATGAGAGGGGCACGGTAACCCAATTATATATTTACTTCCGGGGGGAGATGTTGGATGAAGTATCTCCTGAGGTAAGATTTGAGTGCACATCATGTTCGGGCCACCACGTGAGAGTGAGACTCAGCCCACACCAAGGAATGACTGTGTGTTAGATGCGAAAACATGTTTATGGGTATGGGATGTTTAACAGCCTTGGCGGTCTCAGTGGGATACCTTGACAAAGGTACCCGTGAGAATGATTCTGGCAAGGGCCAAGTTTAAGAAACTCATAAGCTTGGAAAATTTTGATGAAAAGAAATTGTTTGGTATAGATTGAAACGAATTTTGCGTTATGAACATTATTGAGATATAACGATTTTATATTGTTTCCATCTACTCGGCTTTAGATGCTTTTGATGGTAATTGTTTACTCATTGGGATTTTATAATCTCACCATCCTCCTTTCCTCACATTTTAGGCTCGGGTAATTCCATAGTTAGCTAACTTTGACAAGGACCTTCATTTGGAATTGAATCGGCAAAAGTTGTAGGTTTTCAGCTTTCGATGCATTTTGGTTAGATGTGGGCTCACGTGTCGCTGTAAAAGTAATTTTATGCTTTGGTTATTGACTTTATAGTATATATGAATATAATTAACTTTTACGCTATAAGAATTATTTACCGATAGCTTTATAAAAATTAATTTACAAGAAAATAGCTTATTTTATTGAATATTTTTATTATATTCAAATGGTCAAATTTTCACTACAAATGAATGTTTTAGATACTTAATTTGTTTTTAAATCACTAAATATATATTTTTTACTTACCTACTACATTTTTAGCAAGTTTTGAGATTTTTGACGAAAAATGACGAAAATGCTCCTATGAGCCAAAAAATAATATTTTATTATTTTGATTTGGAAACGACTTATGATTTCTTGAAATGCGAGATTTAATAACTGTCTCTCACCGGGGAGATGCAAAAGCTGATGCTAAATCTTCCGGGGTTTCGATCGGCATTCGGAATAATGACTGCTTATCGGGACGTCGCTGCGGTTGTCATGGGCCCGATGGGAGTTCCGAGTCGTGACATTATTAGTCATGGTATTTATTCTAAAATTAGTTACATCAATGTGTAAAACTAGGGTTAGCTAGAAAATTTTTTGTAACTTTAAGATGGAGATCCAAAGGCGCCATGGAGATTCAAAAAGATTACAAGCAAAACTTGAAGACGATTGTAATACCCCTTACTTTGATATGGTGGCTAATAAAATTTATTGGATGCCAATTGAGGTTAATTAAAATGTTTAACATGATGAAATGTCACGACCCGGTACTCCCTTCGAGCTCATGACAACCGCCACGATGTCTCAATAGACATTCGTTACCCGAAATGCCAATCGAAACCTCGCAAGGCTTAATATTAGTTTCGCACCTCCCCTGTGAGCAATAATTACTAAACATCATATTTTAAAAGATTATAAGCTATTTCCAAATCGAAACAATAAAAACAATAAAAAAATATTTCTGTCTCACAATGGCATTTTGGTAATTTTTTTCAAAAATTTTGAAACCTACTGAAAATATAACACATGGGGGAAAATACACATTTCATAACTAAAAACAAGTTTTTATGTCTAAAACATTCATTTAGAGTGAAATCGTAGCTAATAGAATAAAATAAAAATATTGAATAAAATATTTCATTTTCTTATAAAACAATATTTATAAAACGCTACGTGAATAATTTTTACAGCGTAAAAGTAAAATAAATTCATATATACAGTAACACAGATAACCAGAGTATGTAATTTAATTTACAATGACCTGTGGGTCCTCAAATGACCAAAGGTAACAAAGGCTGTGGACCTACAATTTCTGAGGAGGCGAGTCCAATAATAACCCTCGACGTAATCAGCTATTTATTGATTGTCCTAAGCCTGGAATGAGTGGAAAGGAAGGTGATGAGTTTATATAAACTCAGTGAGTAAACAAACATTATCTAAAATATCTAAAGTCGAGTAAATGGAGACAACATAAAATAGTTCATCGTACTATGATTCATAACGTTTCAAACTCATTTCAACTAAATAAAATAAATTCATTTCACTCAAATAATCAACATGGCTTATGCCAAAACTCATTCTCGGGGATACCTTGATCAAAGGCATCCAACCGAGTCCGCCAAGGCTGTTAAAGAAAAGACATATATCCATAAATCATATTTGTACGTTTTAAAAACATAGCCATTCCTTGGCGTTGGCTGAGTTCATCCTCACGTGGTGGTTCGACTTGAAGTGAACTCTAAAGCTTTACCTCAAGAGATACCCTCCGCACTTCTCATACTGAGGTAAAATATAATCGAGTTTACCGTACCCCTCTCTAATAGGCTGGTCCATGGAAACCCACTACTGCAGTGACTAATCAATATCCCACCAAATCAATAAAAGTTTCGACAAAATGACATGACAATTATATTACTACCTAGCCTGTTAAGGCAAAACAAACAGTTCATACAATTTTAACACAATTTCCAATTCAGCCATTCATGCCAATATCACCATAAGCCATTCAATTCAAACCATAAATTTACAACACAATCAAACAGTCTCCAATTACTCAATTTCTAAAATCATCATTCAATTTCAAAATGATTTATAAAACTCATTTCATTTAATCACATTTTACTTATAAAACATAAGGATTTACCATTTAAACTCATTTTTTTATAAAATCATAAAAACGAATAAAAACTACTTTAGATAATTAAGACGATAATAAGGTTACTCACAATATCGAGAATCAAGGTATTCCTAATCCCGATCTTCGAGTATAATCTCCTTACCCTTATAGGAAGTTTCACCACCTAGACATAATGCACAACAAGCAATTTACTATTTATGTGCTAAACCGTTATAAAACTAATTTAGGCTTTTTATGAATGCATCAAATGGGATGTGAAATGTTCGGATTATTATCTAAATACGGTGTTCTACGTAGGTTCAATTGTGTATGGGGCTGAAATGGTATTGACCTAATTCACACTATACGCCGGTTAATTGGCCACAATGTCCAATTCAACTCCAAATAAATTCATTTCACTTCCAATACTCCAAATCATCAAATATAAGCTAGATAACATGAATTATAGCAAAATCATCCTCAACATTTTCTCTTGGAAAAATTCGACCATGGAGGGTTCATGAATAATATGTGGTTTTTCATGCTTGATTTTTACACTTTACATCATAAAACAACTAAAAATACCTAAATAGCATGAAATTCATCAAAGTCCATTTTCCAATTTCTCTCTTGAAAAATTCAGCCAATGGGTATGGGTGAAGGGCATGAAATTTCTTACTTGTTTTCCATGCTAAACATCACCAAACAACTAAAAACACTAGAATAACATGAAATCTAGCTAAATCCAAGATCAAAACCCCTCTTCCCATGTCCGGCCAGCAAAGGTATCTTCACACAAACTTGATTCTCAACCATGGACAATGAAAAAGAATGCATAGGAAAGGTAGATCACAACCTAAAATCAATAAAGTTTACCTTTACTTGCTTAATTGCTTGAAATCCACCAATTTTCCCTTGAATTTTTGCTTACTAGGGTTTGTTCTCTTCTTTTTCCTCTTTGTTCTTCTCTTAGTCGACCATGAAGAATGAAATAAGAGAGGTGTGTGCTGGTTTTTTTCTTAAAAGGAAATATTAAAATAACTAAAGCTTGCCATATGTCACCTTTTAATTGGTCCATTTTTAAACTTAATAATTAAGCATTCTCCCACCACCACATAAAATATCTCACTTATCCAAAGTATAATAGGTAAAATTCAAGCGCTTGACAAGTGTCATGGTGGTGCAAAATTTCAAAAATTTCAATTTTGCCCTCATAGACACGTAAAATGACCGTTTTGCCCTTATGCTCGAAAAAATATCGGAATTAAAATTTTTCAATTCTCAAGCTCAAATTATGTTCCAATAATCAAACTTGATCAAAATTTCATCCACCATTCCAATTTTGCCTTCGGGTGGTAAAATGACCATTTTACCTCTACGTTATGAAAATTCCAATTTAACTCTAAATCAATCCCCGAACTCCAAATCACCATATTAAGTCATTCTAAGGTTCAATAACTCTCGAATGCATCTTCAAATCTCTATTTGGACTAGTTTGAGGCTTAAATCAACTTAATTATACCATTAGGTACAATATCGTCTTTTAACGATTTTTGAGACATTCAAGTCTGTAGACATTCTATCAAGTACCTATACAATATGGAAAATATATTATAGAGCTGGGCTTGACATGAAAGGTGAAAGGAATAGGTTGGAAAAAAATATGCTGCACGTGAAGAAATAATAATTAAATAATAATATTTTTTTATTATTGAGAATGAATTAGCGAGAAAAAAAGTGACTCGGAAGTGAATCAGGTTATAACAAGGTGTTTTGGGTGCCAAGGAGACAAGTGGAAAATTTTGAAATAAAATAATATTAAAATATTAATATTTTATTCGGTGTCAAAATTTTTCATGAAGGAGGAATATATGATCAATCTAAATAGGGGAGAAGGCAAACAAGGAAATTTCAGAGAAAAATGGCATTAATGGGGTCCGTGTGTCTTTATTAAATAAAGATAGCAGGGGTAAATAAATATTTTAAATATTATGGGGATACTGCGTTGGAGTACAAACTTTATATTTCGTTTGTACATATGTAAAAGAAGATAATAGAAGGAAATTGAGATTTAGAAGAGGGTTGAGAGGACTAAATTGAAAGGATGGGAACTTAGGAGGGCAAAACTGTAATTTTCCTATTTGGAAGCTTTGGCCCTTCATTTTTATCCTTGGTTGATCTTTATCTCTTCAAGAAGACGTTTTTTCTTCTCCATATTCTTCCACCCATGCCATTTCCATACTCCCACCCCATTTTCACTTTACCCCATAAAATGGAAGAGAAAAATAGAGAGAATCGGCTAAGGAAAGAAATGAAAGAAAGGTGGGAGGCTTGGGTAGTAAGTGGTTCAAGAGAAATTGAAGAAATATCAAGTGGGTCTCAAGATTCAAGAAACATAAGGAAAGGATTTTTGTGTTTTAAGTTCATGGTTGGTTAAATCCTTGGAAAAATAATGTGTGAATCATTTTGTGGGAGCTATGGTGACCATGGGTGTGAGGAAATTATGAATTTTGTTGAATGAAATTCAAGCTAAAACCAAGTGGTAAGCTTAATGCTACAATTTGAAGCCTATGATTGGTTTAATATTGTGAGAATGATTATGTGCAATATGTAATGTTACTGTGATGTCATGGATATGGTTGGAAGGCAATTATATTAATTGGAAGTTTGGATATGTGTGGATATGTGTTGTTAGGAAAGGCTTACAAGGTTATGGGTGTTGGTGTGCATGAATGAATATTGATGTTATACTTGGTGGCAACATGTAAATGAGAATGGTAGTACATGTAGACTTAGAAAATGTTTGATGGAAGTAAATTTATAATTGCTACCATATGCTAGGTTATTGGTGTGGAAATGATGGTTGAACTTGATAAATGTCCTTAGAAAAGATTAGTATATGTGCTAGAGTCATAAATGAGTTGCCGGTAATTATAATTTAAAGAATTACGCAACCAAAGGATAAAGGCAACTTTGGTAAAAATGTGTCAAGATGTAAGTTAGTTGAATAAGGATTCATGATTGAATGAAAAACAGAAGTAGAAATGATGTACACTAAAGATATTGAATTTGGATTGTTGCTAGGAAGTGCAAAAGTAAAGACTGTACTGTGGTGGCGTGCTGGAGGAAATAACGAACGATCGGTAAGTAGAAATAGCTAGATACACCTCAGAACTAATAATGACATAGTATCCCACAATCGTAAGGTGAGTGAACTTGCATTAAAATGTTTTGGGATAAATACATATGTATTTAATTGAATCACCTAAAATGTTTTATCGAATTTTTCTTTAAAACGTGCATGGGAACAAGCCCTTGATGAAATGTTTTATGTGGTAAAATATGAGATATAATGAAACCATGTTTTCCTATATTATGTAGATATGTGCGTTATGCTTTGAGTGATAATGTTGTATAATAGCTATAACCATACACGTGCAGTGTGGGAGTGCACGTGACAGTGTTGGTGGTGTGCAGTGTGGGTGGGAGTGCGTGTGATGATATTGAAATGTGCGTGTAGGGAGTGCACATGATGATATTGCCTTATGCGTGTAAGGAGTACACATGAGCTGAGTAAGGCAGTGGTGGTGTACATGTATATATATATATGCTATAGACAAGTTATGAAAATAAAAAATGTGATTATACTATATGCTATAGAATACCTTTCCGCTGTAGCGAGAAACCCTCTGTTTTGCTTGTCTTGATTGGATATTTGCTGTAGTTTTCACTCTTTTCAACTCCATTGTGGATTATAAATCCTTCACCTTAAGGGATTAAATAATCAAGGATTGAATTAAGGGCTTTACAAGAAATTAAACTAAATTGCATTGTTTTTAAACAAGCGCATCATGTTTTTGAAAAGTTCTCCGTATCGTTTGGTTGTTCCCTTCCTATGTTCATTAATTGGATTTATACTCACTCTTTTCAACTTCATGTTTTCAGATTCGAGGATAGTTGGATCTTAGATCGAGGTGCTCCCTCCTATTCATCTTTCTGTAGGTTCACTACAACTCTCAACAATAGTAACCCAACTAGAGTCACTCCGCTGATAGTCAACGTCTTTTGTATGTGTATATGATTGTTTAAGTCTAATATGTGAAAGTTATTGTAAACATTGTGTTTTTGGTTTGAATAATAGTGCCACCACATTTTGGCAAGTGATAATATTATTTTGTGAATACTATATGCTCAGTTGCCATGATTTAACTTGCGAGAAGGAATTATTTTTGAAAATTATGAATTGAGAACATTAGAGGTAAATGAGAGACAAGTGATTTAATGAATAAGTTTTCACGAAAAGGCTTGGTTGGGTCCGATGGGCTATGCCTATTGGCTCCATGCACCGGTCATAGCCCAGGATTTGGGTTGTGACAACGATGTTTGTGTAAATCCCCTAAGAATTTGACCAACTAATTTCCTTAATGGCTCGAGGAAATCAGAATTAGTAAAGTCCATAATCATCATAGTAGTTGGCATGAAATAGATTTATTTTTCAGTATATATATATATATATATATATATATATATATGATATATATAANCTATAGTTAGTTAGGTACGTATAGTAATAAGTAAGTTATTTTTATATATATATATATATATATATATATATATATATGATATATATGAAATGCGATAAATGCTATGCATGTCAACAACATCAAATCAATGAGACCTTAATTAATGAATTAATAAATAAAAATCCCTCATTAATAAGTTGAGTCAAAAAGTTGCCTTGCATCATATAACAAGAGAACTAGGTTGCTCTTTTAATTGGAGGCTTGTTGAGTCACTCAAGGCCAAACTTTTACACGAGTACGTTTGAGTTATTGGTGGGTCTTACTCAACTAGTACCATGTTGTTCGGATGTGTCACAAGTGACCGCATAGTATTAGAGGCATAGTTAGAGAAAATGTATATGATACATTTAGACAAGGAGTTGTCACCTAATTGATCTAAGAGTTGTATAAGATACAATTGGTATACTAAGTTATCTACCTAATTAGTGTCATCATGGCTTGTTGAGTCACTCAAGGTCTTGGTGGTATGAAAAGGGTCCTAGCTCAATAAAAAGTTTAAAGGTTAAATTTCTCGAAACAGTAAAAAAGGGCTATTATTTTGATAAAATATTAAGCATAATCATATAAGATTCTAAAACTTTATCTTTATGATTATATAATTTATATTAATGACTAATAATCATATATATATTGGTTTATATAGGATGTAAATCTATCATGGCGAATAGTTTCTCATTTAGAAGCATACTTGATGCAAACAAGTTGACAAGCCCAAATTTCATTGATTGGTTTCGCAATATCAAGATTGTCTTGAAACAAGAGAAAAAGGCTTATGTCTTATATGGTCCTATTCCCGAGGAACCAAACGATGATGCTACAAATGAGGAAAAGGAGGCCTATAGAGTTTATATGAATGATCTCGATCAAGCCACATGTGTGATGTTGGCTAGTATGGCTCCAAATCTTCAAAAGCAACATGAAGCTATGAATGCTTTAGATATTATCCTAAACCTTTAGAGAAATGTTCGATTAAGAAAGTCGTACAGAGAGATTCGACATTTCAAGAAAATTGTTCCAATGTAAGATGCTTGAGGGAAGCCTAGTAAGGCCTCATGCGCTTAAAATGATAGGATACATCACTCGAATTAAACAGTTGGGTTGGGTTATGGATCATGATTTGAGTATAAACCTTGTACTCTCTCCGTTACAAAAGAGCTATTCATAGTTTGTGTTGAACTTCAACATGAACAAGATTAAGGTAACTTTATCAAGCTTACTGAATATGCTCACACAAGCTAAAAATACCATTACAAAAGAGAAGCCTTTAGTTCATCTTGTCTTTTCTAAGAAAAAGAAAAACAACAAAAGAAAATTTTCTAAGAAAGATAAGGATGAAAAGGCATCAACTTCGAAAGGTATAAAGCTTACTCGAAGAGTGAATAAGGATAAGGACAATGACAAATGCCATTTTTGCAGCAAACTAGGGCATTGAAGGTGCAATTGTAAGGATTATCTTGAATCGATCAAAAGGAAGAAACAAAAAAAAGCTTCCACTTTAGGTATGAATCACATGATGATTTATTTTTCACTACTTGGTATATGATACCTTGTTCCTTATTAATAGTTTTAATATGTATGGCATATTGAAGAAACTAATGATAAAAAGTAGTGAAGAATAGGATCATGAAGGGGACAACCATAGTTGACGGTGATCAAGCTTGTCGACCTAGATTAGATTGTGGAACTATACATAATTTTAGAACATTGAATGTTTTCATGACATGATTTGTTGGTTCCATTAGTTTTTGATGATAATAAAACATTCCCATTCATTTGTGTCTAATATCTCTACTTAAGTGTGTAGGACAAAAATTGTATGCCAAGAATAAATCAATTATCAAAGGCACATATAAAAAATCATATGAATAAGGGGCCACAATTGATCAGCAAAACAAAAGCTTCTTAGTTGGATAATGAAGGGCATTAGTCAACTAAAATTCAAATTAGAAGTTGGCGGGCTCAAGAGGTTTGAGAAACAGAGAAGACTTAGTCAACTAAGAAGTAAGTTAGTCGATTAAGAGCCTACTGCCAAAAATCTAGACTTCAAGATAGAAACAACTTAATCGACTAAGAAGGAAGTTAGTGGACTAAGAGCTTACTGCCAAAAACTGGGATCAGAAGATAAAGACAACTTAGTCAACTAAGAGCGTAGTTAGTCGACGAAGATCATTCTGTCAGAAAATTTGAATTGAGCACTAGAAGACAAATTAACAGCCAGAATTGCTACAAAACTATTTCCAACGGTCAAAAATTGCCTACCACCTATTAGAGCTGATTTCTCAAATATTTAAGAGGCTCCCAACAGCTAGAAAATTAATTAAGGCTTCCAAGTCCAAAAAAGATCTCAAAAATTACAAAAACCTTCAACATACTTTCTGCACTTCACTCCTATCCTTGTAAAAGAATCAAGCACTTCACTTTGTACAACTTAGATCAAGTCACTAATCATAGGTACACCTTTATTTCTCTTCTCCTTGTATACTTAGGGTGAGCGAGTCACTCTAAGGGATTTACTCAAGCTCAAATTGCTTGATTGAATGTATAAGTTCTAACTTAGCCTAGAAAAGTTAGTTGTTGGGTTTTGGTTGTTCCCGGTAAAAATCATTGTGAAAGGTTTTGGTTGAGCCAGGTAAAAGCCATTGTAAAACTTGGTGAAAGCTTGTGAATTTCACCTTTCATAGTGGATTGATTTGGAAAATCCTTGGTTGAATAATTAAGGTAGTGGATGTAGGTCTTGGACCGAACCACTATAAATTCTAGTGTATTGTCTACTCTGTTTTTGTTTTTATTTTTATTCCTTCTTAAATCATTCCCTTATCTTGCATAGAACAAGTCTTTATTGATCTTAAACTTGTCTTCAACTTAGAGCCTATTTGAGCACGAGCTAAAAAGTGCTTTTCACCCCCCCTTTAGCACATTTACTTGGGACCAACATGATTTTCAAGATAAGATGCTTTGGTTTTGGGCCTATGGTTGAATATTTTTTTTTGTGTTTAGGAAACATAGATTTATATTTTGCTAGCATGTGATTTTTAGCTTTATATTTATATATTTACATTACATCTCATTTTATTTTAGAATTGTTCTAAATTATTTATCCTTAAGTATAACCTTGTGTATATGATAATCAATACTAAGTCATAATGATAAGATCATTATGAGATTATTTTTCTTTTGATTATGAATCAAAAAGGAAATTAATAAGATGACTTAGATAAAATTGAGTCCTAACTCAATGAATTCATAATGGGATTATGAACATTTTTAGTTAAGGAGCATTCTTATTGAAATCTTATATCTAAATTAAGATTACTTATAACTAAATAAAAATGTATTATCATATTGAATTCATAAGAGATGAATCACAAAGGATTCCAAACCTAGTTAATCACATGAACTAACCTTTGAGAGGATTTCATCCCATAACCAATGATGAATGACTAATGACATGTAAGTATACATAAAAGTTATGGATATAACACCCCAAAGGAAAGTAAATAAGTTTACTTCGTAACATGATAGAAATAGTGGGAGCTAATGACACTTTAAAGATCAAGGGTTATGAAATTATAAAATCTATTAGATAAGATCTAAGCACAAAGATTGATTTACCGGGATGCATAAAAATGCATAATTCATCCATTAAACACAAGTAATTAGTAGGATGCATATTGATGCACTACTCATGTAAGATGAGCCTACTAAATAATCCAACATGAATGATTGGATAATAATCTTTAATTTTTATAATAAATTCAAAATAGTTGAATACATTGAATAAAATAAACATATTTTGTGCACAACATAAGGTTAATAGAAGTAAGGTAAGTTACTCATTAAAAGTGTATAAGATACATTTACCAGTCTAAGAAAAACAAAATGGGACTAAAGAGTTAGAGCCTAAAAGGGGACTCAACAAAAGAATTTAAGATGACATGTTAAAGGAGTTTAACATAGAGAGAATCTTAAGTGTTAAAAGTGATATAGAGTCATGATTGAGCTGTTGTATTAGAATGGCTCCAAAACAAGAGATAATTGCATGATTATATCTTATAATCAGATACAAACCTTTTGTTTAGGCTACAAAAGAAGAGATCTTTAGATCATTGGTTTAATGAACCAATAAATGATTCTAAGTTGTTAAAGTAAAAACAAGAGCCATAATAATGGAATCAAGGTCTTGTTGTTATCTAAATTAGTATTTCGATTATGACAATGAAAATTGTCAAACATATAGATTAACATTGAAATACCCCATACTTTGATATAGTGATAAATAAAGTTGATCGAATGCAAATGAAGGTCAATTAAAATGTTTAAAAGTGATAAAATACGAAATGAGTAGTTTAGGATAAAAATATTTCACAAGTGAGAATATAATAATAAAATAATAATAATTTTGTTGGAGGAGAATTTGTGAGATAAAAGGCGATTTGGAAGTCAAGTGAGGCATAATAAGGTATTTGGGTACCAAGGAGACAAGATAAAATTTTTAGAATAAAATAATATTAAAATATTAATATTTAGCTGGATGTCGAAGTCAATCAAGAAGAAGGATCATATGGTTGATCCAAGTGGGGGAGAAGATGACAAGCCCGACTCTATAAAAATAATTGTCATGACATACATGTGATGGATAGCATGTTTGCATGCTAAGAGAGTCCCAAAAAAAATTTCAAAAGTCGGTATTATACCTAGACGTACAACAAAGTTGATTTAAGCCTCGAACTAGATCAAATAGAGAATTCACAATGAAATTAAGAATTTTAAAGTCCCAGAATGGGTTAATATGGTGATTCGGAGTTCGAGGATCAATTTGGAGTCAAATTGGAATTTTCGCTATCTAGGGGCAAAATGGTCATTTGCCACCTGGGGACAAAATGGAAATTTTTAGAAAAGATTTTTGGCCCCATTTGACTTATTGGAGTAAGATTTGAGGTTTAGAAGTGAAAAATTTTAATTTCGGTATAATTTGGAGTAAAAGGGTAAAATGGTAATTTTGCCATCCGGAATCGAAAATTTAATTTTTGAAAGGATTTTGATCAAATTTAATTATTTGGAGTGTGAAATGAGTATGAGGAGTGCAAATTATGCATTATGGCAAATTTTCAATTTTTGGGGTAAAAATGTAATTTTTGAAAAGTTCGGGGGCAAAAGTGTAATTTTGAAGAATTTGCTCCACCAAAACTTTGGAAAAATCTGGAAATTTCACTTAAGACTTGGATAAGTCAAAGGGAATGCATGGTGGAAAAAGTAGGACAAATGGATGGCTAGAAAAAAAAATGAATTAATAAAATATTTAAAATATGAATAAAATAATATTATTTCATTAAACAATAAAAAAGGCATAAAAAAATCAGCCCACCCATTCTTCTTCTTCAACATTCGGCCAAGCAAGAAACAAGAGAGAGAAAGGAGAAAATAAAACCCTAGCTAAGAAATTTAAAGGGAAAATAGGTGGAAATTCAAAAATCAAGTGAAAAAAGGTAACATTTCTTAAATTTGTCTTGTGCTTTACCTTTCCCATGCATTTTCCATCATTTTTCATGGTTGAATCATGTGATTTGAGGATGATTTGAATTCTGGTCATATGGGTTTAGAGAGAGAAAGTTGTTAGATAAATTTGATTTTGAGCTATGTTAGTGTTTAGTGTTAGTTTAGCATGTTTATGAGTAAAACAACAAGAAAAATATTTATCTTCTCCATGAATTTCTCTAGGCCGAATCTAGCCAATGGTATGTGAGGATGAGGTTGACTTTATTTTAAGAGAATTGGGTGGAAAAATGATGAATTATGAGGTTGGAAATTAAATGGGAATTTTCGGTGCAATAAATTGAAATTTTTACCCACTAGGGGTAAAAGCGTAATTTATAGTCCGGACTGATAAATTGGACCAAATTCACAGTCATTGAGGTATTGTGGATATAATTGGATAATTGAAATTGAAATGGATGGAATTGGAGTCGAATTGGGGATTTTAGGAATTTACACCGTGTATAGGCGAGTTAGGTCGGACACCGCAATTAAGCGATTGTCTAGACATTTCAAATCCTATCTAGTGCATACGCATGGATAAGAGCCTGAAATAATTTATGATAAATTGACACAATTTACTGAATTTTGTGTCATGGATTATGGATAGGTGGTGAGTCAATTGTTTCGGGTAAGAGACTGCACCCGAGGGCGGAAGATAGGAGTATTTCTACTCCTAATACTGTGAGTAAACTTATTATCGTCTTAATTATCTAGAGTAGTTTTATACAATTGTGTGATTTTATAAAAAAATGGGTTTAAATGGTAAATTGCTATGTTTTAAGAGAAATTGTGATTTTATAAAATGATTTTATAAATTTTCTGAAAAATCGAATACTGGTTTTGAAAATAGAGTAATTGGAGACTGCCTGCTTGTGTTGTAAATTTATGGTTTTAAATTGAATGGCTTATGACAATATATGAGCATGAATGGCTAAATTGATTTTGGTGTCAGAATTATTTGTATTGTGTATTCAGCCTTGAGAGGCTAGATTGCGATAAATTGCCATGTCATGCTAGAATGAATTTTATTAAATTGGTGGAGTATATATTAATTATTTACTGCAGAGGGGGTTCCGTGGACCAGCCTATTAGAGGGGCACGGTAAACTCCATTATATTATTACCTCGAACGGAGAGGCGCGTAGGGTATCTCCTGGGGTAAAGCTTAGGGTTCACTTCACGCCAAACCACCACGTGAAGGGGAACTCAGCCAACGCCAAGGAACGGCTGTATTTTTCTCAAACTAAAATATATTTTAAGTGTATACAAAATTTTAATAGCCTTGGCGGACTCGGTTAGATGCCCTGCGCAAGGTATCACCGAGTATGAGTTTTGGCACGAGCCAAAGTTTTAAGAAATTCATAAGCCAAGTTGATTACTCGATTTATATGGATTGATTTTATTTGGTTGAAATGAACTGAAAGGTAATGAAATTACGGTATGATGACTTATTTTAATTGTCTCCATTTACTCGGCTTTAGATACTTTAGATGGTATCTGTTTACTCACTGGGATTATAAAATCTCACCCCTTCTTCCTATACATTTTTCAAGCTCAGGACAGTTTGTAGATAGTCGAGTAGGACGAGAACTAAGCTCGGAACTGCATTATAGAAAGTAAGAGTTCACAGTCTTACATCCTCTTGGTCAATTGGAGCCCACGTGTCATTGCAGATCAAAACTTATATTTTGGTTATCTGTATTTCTATTCATACAATTTTTACTTTACTTTCATGTGCGAAAAATTATTTACGAATATTTCTATAAAAATTTATTTTATGAGAAAATAGAATATTTTATTTATTATTTTTGAATAGTACTAGTTGTCAACAATTTGCTTTCAAATGAACGTTTTAGATACTTATTTGTTTTTAAATCATTAAATATATATTTTCTGCTTACCTACTACATTTTTAACAAGTTTCGAGATTTTCGACAAAAATGACGAAAATGCCCCTGTGAGCAAAAAAAAAATATGTTATGTTATGATTTGAAAATAATTTGTAATCCTTCGTATTTTGATTTTTTGATAACTATTGCTCATCGGGAAAGTGTGAAAGCTGATACGAGAGCCTTGCGGGGTTTCAATCGGCATTCGGGGTGAAGAATGTCTGTTGAGGCCTTGTGGCGGTTGTCACTGGCCCGATGGGGAGTTCCGGGTCGTGACAAACATATTCTCCAATATTGCAATTTGAGTGTCAGTTAAAATCCTACTACGCAAGTATACGTATCGAATATATAGTATATTAGCAAGCAGGGTATCGATCCTGTAGGGAATTGATCTAAAACTTTACTAAGTACTAAAATTAGAACAATTTAATCTTCTCCAAATAATCAAAATTAAATAATTAATTAAAACTAAAATTAAAACCAACAAGAAAAATCAAAATAATAATAACTTTAGAAAATATAAAATCAAACAGGCCTAGGATTACAATATCCCTCACACTTCATCTAAATCTTACCTCTCTTCCTTAACTTATTTCAATGGATTGAATTGCTAACCTAGAGTCCTCAATTATTTATAAGGATCTCTCGACTCGTCCTATAAAAATATCTATTTTAATCAAAACACTATATCCCTATGTGAATTGAAATTAAAATAAACTCATTAAGTTCAGGCTCTAATCTGGCTACATATGGCCTATAGGTATATTCCTATCCTATACGCAAATCAATTAATATGATCATATGCTATCCCAATTTTAGTCTACTCTAAACTCCCTTTCCCAAGTTTGTTTAGGTTCCTAAATCAATTTAATTGGTGGCCAAGCAATTAAAAGCATTAAGAACAAATTGGAATAAACAATTCAAATCCCATTGAAAATAAGTAAGACAGAGATTAAAAACTTAGACTACATGTGAGTTCAATTGCAATCCTAAAAAAAGAAACTTAACTACTCATAATCGCAAAATAAAATAACATTGTATAAAATTCAACCATTGAAAGTATCAAGAACGATAAAAGCTAAGGAATAAAACAAAACAATATTTTCCGCCTTGATCTCCAAGTTTCAGCCCCAACTTGTAACTTCTTGAATCTCTCAAAAGTTCTCCACCCTAATGTTGTTAAACATATCCTATTTATACTAATAAACTTAACCTAAAGTTCCTTCAGCTGACCTAGGGTTTAATTGAGCTTAAAAGTGTAATGAAAGGCCCAAAAATCAATTATCAGTCTTTACAAATTTTCATTCCCAGCACAGTACATCCATCCATTTTCCGACGCGATGTTCTCTATCTTAAAAGCAGAACTGGGCAAAGTAATCCGCATAAAAGTTGTAGCTCTGTCTCTTATCTTTCCAATGGTTTAAGAATCGCATCATTTGAAGTTCTGTAGCTCGAGATATGGCCAAAATACTAAAATATATGCAAGCAGATTCTAGGTCTTTCAACACTTTACTTTTCAAAGTTAAGCCCAAATCACCTTTAATCCTACAAAAAATATAAAAACTAATAGATAATAAACAAATTAAAAGAAATAATATAAAATTAAAATAACTCACTAAAAAGTAACCTAATCATAAAAACAACTAAAAATAATTAAATTATAATTGAAAATTGAGGACTTAGCTAATATTTAATAATAAAATTGAAATAAAATAATTCTATAAAATAGAATTATCATTGAGTTGTCCTAGTAGAGATACAATCGCTAAGGGAAAGAGTTTGATATTGGATACATTAGCAATTAACTCAAGTGCAAGTGGGAAATTGTTGGTATATGCCCTTGAGCTAATTGGATTGGTCAAGGAATATAGATTGTCATTTGATGCATACTTAATTGCATAACTATATGTGATAGAGGTTTTCCTTCATGTTAGTGCAATAGTAAGGAGTTATTAAGTACTAATTTGATGAAGCCCATGGAACATAAAAACCTTGCAAGAGAATTGTAAAGTTGTTACAATTATGAGATCACTATGCATCAAAGCCATGTTCCTAAAATTGCTCTTGGTCATTGTATTGTCAAGACAGGGCATTGATAATGCTCAAAGATTGGTATATGTTAAGCCTCCTGACTTGGAAAATAAGCAATCGATCTCATAGGTTGAAGTATATGGGATACTTAAGGATAGCATGTAGGTGCTTGTTAAAGAACAAGTTCACTGAACATGATTTGCTATGAGAATTCCATGTGGTATTTCATTCAAGTGTTTATGGATTATGTTCTCATGTGATAGCTGTGCAATCAGTCCTTGGACTTAAGACACTAGGTCATCTTGTATGGGAATGACATACTTTCATTTTAACCCCACGGGTCTGGAAGAGACCAGATGCTTAGACAGAGTGTTTTTGGGTATGCCATGAAGCATGCAAAGGTGAATGAACGGTCAAAAGAGGATTCATCACCCCAAGTGATATGAGGGGATGTTTCTCACTTGTTCTCAATTCTTGATTAACTTGTATAAAATCTTTGGCCAAAGCATGATGAATTTGAGGAAAGTTAGTTTCCTAAATTCATAAGGTTAGTCATGAATCATGAGAACTAATATGGAATGTTATAAGTAGACACTAAGCCATGCTTTATGATATATCCCGGATATTTGATGAAAGGTATGTATTGCAATGAGAGGCTTATCACTGAAGGGCTTTGTCACGACCCGAAACTTCCATCAAGCCCATGACAACCGCCACGACGTCCCGATAAGCACTTATTACCCGGAATGCCGATCGGAACCCCGTAAGGCTTAGCATCACCTTCCCCATCTCCCTGGTGAGCGACAGTTATTAAATCTCGCATTTCAAGAAATCATAAGTCATTTCCAAATCAAAATAATATCATATTATTTTCTGGCTCACAAGGGCATTTTCGTCATTTTTCTTCAAAAATACAGAAACCTGCCAAAAACATGGTGTAAAAGCTAAATATGTTCATACATACTTTAAATCAGATAGCTAAAGTATAAAATTACTTTTACAGTGACATGTGGGTCCCCAACTAACCAAGAAAGTGTAGGCCTACGAACCCTTACTTTTTAGGATGCAACTTCGAGATTAATTCTCGTCTTAATCAACTATCAACAAACTATCCTGAGCCTGAAAAAAATGGATAGGAAGAGGGGTGAGATTACATAATCCCAATGAGTAAACAATTACCATCAAATGCATCTAAAGCCGAGTAGATGGAGACAATATAAAAACGTTATATCTCAATAATAGTCATAATGCAAAATTCGTTTCAATCTATACCAAACAATTTCTTTTCATCAAAATTTCCCCGGCTTATGAGTTTCTTAAACTTGGCCCCTGCCAAAATCATTCTCACGGGTACCTTCGTCAAGGTATCCCATTGAGACCGTCAAGGCTGTTAAATATCTCATACCCATAAACATGTTTTCGCATCTGACACACAGCCGTTCCTTAGCGTTGGCTGAGTCTCACTCTCACGTGGTCGCTCGAACGTGAGGTGCACTCAAATCTTACCTCAGGAGATACTTCATCCAACATCTCCCCTAGGAGGTAAATATATAATTGGGTTACCGTGCCCCTCTCATAGACAGTCCATGAAAACTCCCACCACTGCAGTGACCGTTTAATATACCACCAGACCCATAAAATTTTTAGTAGCATAATATGGCGAATAAAATTTAATCTAGTCTACTGAGACCAATCCAAAACTGTTCATATATTTCATGCCAACCCCAAAACTTTAGCCATCATGCTACCATAGTGTCATAAGCCACAATTTCAATAACATATAAAATCATAAATTCAACACAATCTCCATATACTCAATTTTCCCAAAACAAAATTTCATTTCGAAACCAGTATAAATATCATTTTTATAAAAAAAACATTTTAATTGGAAAACATAATATTTTATAATTTAAACTCACTATTCAATAAAAGCATCAAACAAGTATAATTACTCTAGATATTTAAGACGATAAATTGTCCACTCACAATTTAGGAGTCGATGCACTCCTAATCCCAATCTTCAAGCACAATCTCTGTACTTTTACCAGTGTAATTTGCTTACCACCTATCCACAATGTACAATACATAATTCATCACATTAATACTTGACCATTATAAAATCAATTCAGGCTCGGTGTATATGCATGATATGATATGCAACTTATCCGACTACCGCTTAAATGCGGTGCTGACCTAATTCGGCCTATTACCCGATTAAATGACAATTGTGTCCGATTTGGCTCCAAATTGCTCCATTTCATTTCTAGTACCTCAATTCACCAAACATTATTCAAATAACACCATTTTCAGCATCAAAACCCTCCCATTTCTTCATGGAAAAATTTGGCCATTACAGTGCACTAACACCGTGATTTTTCCTACTTAATTTTCTCATCATTATTTATCATCTTCTAAGCCATTTCTCTTGAAATAATAACAATCCATCACCCACACACATCAAGGAAGATTCGGCCAATGAAGATTCATGGGGAAAATGGATTCGTTTCTTGTTGTTTTGCTTCTAAATATGCTAAACTAACTAAAAACACTAACATATCTTAAAATCAAATCAATCCAACATCTTTCTCTCTCCTTACCCATTTTGACCAGCCATGAATTCATCATGAAAACATGTAATTTAAGCACGGAAAATAAGGAGAAATTTTTAAGGAAAATATATTTCAAGCTTAAGTTGAAAAATCCTACCTTTTTCACTTGTTTTCCTTGATTTTCCACATTTTTTCTCTTGAAATTCTTCACCTAGGGTTTGTTTTTCCTTTCTTTCCCTCTCTTCCTTGCTTGGCCGAATATTTGGAGAGATAATGGGCTGATTTATGCTGATTTTTAAGTTAAATAATAAAATATCCTAAGCTTGACACATGGCATATTTCCATTGGTCCATTTTTAAAACTTTAAAAATTTTAAACCTTTTATCTCCACCACATGATTAGTCAAAGGTGAAAAAGAGAATAAGGGAAGACCATGTGCTGGACAAATGTCCTAGTGGTGGAAAATTACTGTTTTGCCCCTAAGGTGGCAAAATTACCATTTTACCCTTATACTCTAAATTATACCGAAAATTAAAAATTTTCACTTCTAAATCTCAAATCATACTCAAATTCTCAAATCATACTCCAATAAGTCAAATGGGGCCAAAAAATATTTTCTAAAATTTTCATTTTATCCTCAGGTGGCAAATGACCATTTTGCCCTTAGATAGTGAAAATTTTGGTTTGACTCCAAATTGATCCTTAAACTCCGAATCACCATTCTAAGTCATTTTGAGACTTTAAAATTTTCAATTTCACCCTAAAATCTCTATTTGATCTAGTTCAAGGCTTAAATCAACTTTATTGTACCTCTAGGTATAATACCGACTTTTGTCGATTTTTCAGGGTTCTCCTAGTATGTAAACATTCAGTCAATCACATGCATGTCATGACAAGTATTTTATAGAGTCAGTCTTGACATCTTCTCTTCCACTTGGATAAACCATATGATCCTTTTTCATGACTGATTTCGACATCCGACTAAATATTAATATTTTAATATTATTTCATTAATAAAATATTATTTTATTCTAAAAATTTTATCTTGTCTCGTTGGTTCCCAAAAGTCCTTATTATGCCTCAATTCACATCCGATAAGCTTTATTTGTCACCATATCAAAGTATGGGGCATTTCAGGCTTTGTCATTCTTTAATTAACTCTCAAATATTTGGGTGGTCATGATGTATTGCTAGATGCCGCTCATGATCTATAAATATAAATCAATTATCAAATTGATATTTGATTAAGATTTGTATTTATTACCAACATGTTAGAAGCATAATGGGTCACACACATTAAGTGACATGATTGAGATTAAATAAGGATAATCAATTAAGTTGGACTTAGTTGGAATAGACCAAAATAAGTGGAAAATCAATTAAGTTCACAAGGACTTAATTGAATTAAAATACAACTGTTGTACATAGGGTTACAACTTAGTTTGACTATATAAATATGTTATGTTAGCAAACTAAAACTCCAAGCTTCTAGCCACTTTTTAGCTGTTTCATAGAATAAGAAAAGAAAAATAGTTTTCTTTGTCTGACAAAAATAAGATTTAGCAAGAATTTTTTGTCTTTTTGTTTTAGAAAAAAACTTGCTAGCACAAGTAAAATCCTACATTTGATAAGGTCTTATTCAATCATTGTGTTGATTACTATTCGAGGCCAAACACTTGGATGGCTGAAGATTTGACAAATCTTAAAGGTGAAGAAGCAAAGATTTTGGTTACAGGATTTTAGACCATCTTATTCTTTTTTCAGGATTTCTTGCTTCATCACAAGCGTTTTTTATATAATGGGCTCTTGATTACGATATCTTGAGCAAGGTATGTAACTTTTAAATCTATGAATGTTCATAATTAATTTGAAAATTACATGAAAAACACAAACATTGATCTAGTAGAATTTGACCGTTTCTCTAATTAAATGCTAGTTTATTATTTCACTGCGTTATATTTTTAATTTCTTGATTATTTTCATGTTTGAGCATGAGGTCAAATCCCAGCAATATGTAGCTAGCATTAGAGCATGAGCTTAATGAATCTTTCTTCAATTTAATTTGCATAGACATATAGTGAGTTAATTAAGAAAGATATTTTTATGAAAAACTCGACAGAGACTTATAAATAATTTAGGATTCTAGGTTAGCCACTTAATCCTCTAAACTAAGTTAAGAGAAAGAGACAATAATCAGATGAAGTATTAAGTAACATCATAATCTTAGGTCTAAAAGTCAATCAGATTTAATAAAATATTTTTGTTGGTTAGTTTAGATTAGTTTTAGTTTTCAGTTTGTTAAAATTAATTTTTCTTTTTAATTTAATTTTTAATTGTTTGGATAAGATTAGGGTGTGATAATTTTAGTAGTTAGCAATTAGGAATTAATTCAATTTTTCGTGAGAACGAATTCTACTTTTTACTATATTACTTGTTAATGATACATGCACTTGTGTGAGAAATCAATAACATAAAGCGATAAGAATTAACGTAAAACCTTATAAAAGTGAAATAAGCATTTTCAAAATATTGGCGTAAATATGTTAGATTTAATGCAACAAGTGAATTACATTACGACCCGGTACTCCCTTCGAGCCCGTAACATCTGTCGCGATGTCTCAATAGACATTCATTACCCGAAATGTCAACTGAAATCTCACAAGGCTCTCGCATCAGTTTTACATCTCCCCTGTGAGCAATAGTTACTAAATATCATGTTTTAAGGGAATATAAACTATTTTTAAATCAAAACAAACAAAAAAATAATTTCTACCACATAGGGGTATTTTGGTCATTTTTACTCAAAAATTTTGAAACTTGGTAAAAATACAGCATACGATCGAAAAATATACATTTCTTATCTAAAAATAATTTTAGTAATCTAAACCATCCATTTAAAATGAAATTATGGCTAATCAAACTAAATAAAAATATTAAATAAAATATTCTATTTTCTTAAAAAACAATATTTATAGAACTCTGCGTAAATAATTTATGTAGCGTAAAAGCAAAATAAATTCATACATACAGTGGCACACACAGCCAGGTATACAAAATACTCTACAATGACATGTGGGTCCCGATATAACTGAAAATATGCAAGACTGTAGACCTTCGATTTCTAAGGATGCAGATCCAAAAGCAATCCTCGACAAAATCGGCTATCTACAGACTATCCTTAGCCTGAAATGGGTGAAAAGAAGGGGTGAGTTTTTATAAACCCAGTGAGTAAGCAAAAGTTCATCTATAACATCTAAAGCCGAGTAAATGGAGATAATTAAATCGTCCAATCATAATATAATTCATAACATTCCAAAACTCATTTCAATTCATATAAAGCAATTACATTTCATCAAAATAATCATCAAGGCTTATGATTCTCTTAAAAACTTGGCTTGTGCCAAAACTCATACTCGGGGACACCTTGGCCCAAGCATCCAACTGAGTCCGCCAAGGCTGTTAAAACGATATATACACATAAAACATGTTTTTACGTTTAAAAACGTAGTCGTTCCTTGGCGTTGACTGAGTTTCACCCTCATGTGGTGGTTCGACGTGAAGTGAACTCTAAATATACCTTAAGAGATACCCTCTGCGCCTCTCATACTCATGTAAAATATAACGGGGTTTACCGTGCCCCTCTAATAAGTTAGTCCATAGAAACCCGCCCACTACAGTAAGCTAATCAAATAATGTCACGACCCGGAACCTCCCTCAGGCCCATGACAATCGCCGCGACGTCCCGATTGACACTCATTATCCGGAATGCCAACCGGAACCCCGCAAGGCTTACATATCAGTTTCTTTCCTTTCCTGTGAGCAATCATTGTTAAATATCGAGTTTTTAGAGAATATATACTATTTTAGATCAAAAACAATCAAAATAAAATTTTCACCACACAGGGGTATTTTGGTCATTTTTTTTTCAAAAAATTTCGAAACTGGCTAAAACGTAATATACAAGTACAAAACACATAATTCATATTCAAAATGAGTTTAAAAGTTTAAAATCTTCATTTAAAACGAAATTACGATTAATTGAATATAATAAAAAAATAAAAGAAATATTAAGGAAAATATTCTATTTT
>NW_017234769.1:0-7078 GCF_000208745.1 Theobroma cacao
TCTTTTATCACTTTTAAACATTTTAATTGACCTCAATTTGCATTCGATCAACTTTATTTATCACTATATCAAAGTATGGGGTATTTCAAATATAGAAATCTATTTGTAATCAAAATCAATTGCATAAGGATATTCTATGTAGTGTCACAAGTTTGAGTCAAAAATGGAAAGCCAAAAACTAAATAAATATATATTTATGAAAATAGTGAAACTATTTGCACCAAATTATGAAATTATAAGTTAAATTAATTAAATTGTCATAAAAAACACATTATCTCAAAGAAACTATTTCATTCTTAATTAAAAAACAATGAAGCTATTTGATTTGAATAAATTAAAGGCTAAGTTTAGTGGTTATTAATTTTCTATATATTTAGGTTTTGCTATTCCTACTTGTTTGTTTTTTTTCAATCAATCAGTAAATTTCATTAATACCATTATACTAAACCTTTATAAATACTAATAATTGTTATTCATAAGGATAGTCTATGTAGTGTCACAAGTTTGAGTCAAAAATGGAAAGCCAAAAACTAAATAAATATATATTTATGAAAATAGTGAATCTATTTGCTCCAAATTATGAAATTATAAGTTAAATTAATTAAATTGTCATAAAAAACACATTATCTCAAAGAAACTATTTCATTCTTAGTTAAAAAACAATGAAGCTATTTGATTTAAATAAATTAAAGGCTATGTTTAGTGGTTATTAATTTTCTCTATATTTAGATTTTGCTATTCCTATTTGTTTGTTTTTTCTCAGTCAATCAGTAAATTTCATTACTACCATTATACTAAACCTTTATAAATACTAATAATTGTTATTCATATTTTTCTTTTGTATATTTTTATTAATTAGAAGTAAAAGGTAATCTTAAATTACGATAAGAATTAGCATGTATAACTTCTTGTAGTAGAAATTTTAAACCAAAAAAATGTAAAATCTTAAGTAGGAACTAATGATAACAAATATATAAGCTTCAAATAAAATGTAGAATCTTACCTTCCAAACTATTTTCATACAAATATATTTCTTCAAGTCTAGTTAAATTTCCAATGCTTCTTGGAATAGATCCCTCAAATTCATTTTGAGCAAGCTGCAAAACTCTAATGTTGCTTAAGCTTCCGATTTCCATAGGAATGGTACCTTTAGTTTTGCAAACCATGACACGGAACTCTTGAAGTGATGTAGAAAGATTCGAGATAAAAGTTGGAAGAATGCCATTCAATGGATTGAATGATATATCTAAGACACTTAGATTCTTGCAAATTGCCAATGAAGAAAGAAAGCTCCACTCATGGTTTGGAGTTTTGGTGGTTAAATGGTTCGACCAAAGGTATAACTCCTCAAGGAAACATAAATTGCCAAGTGTATTTGGAATAAGATCAGAAAACGAATTTTGGTTCAATCTTAAAATTTTGAGTTTCGAAGCATTAGAGATACAATCAGAAATATTTCCACTAAGATAATTACCGCCTATGTAAAGCATCTCAAGATTTGAATTCAAGCTCATGCATGGTAATTTACCTTAAATGAAAAGAAAAATACAAGTTTGAATTATTCCACATAAAAAAAATTGATGCACAGATGAATTTTTAGTTATTTCATTGTAGAAAATGACACACACATAAAGTTTTATTAAATATTGCACAAGTATAACTTCTTGCAATAAGAATTTTAAACCAAAACATATATATTCAGTAGAGAATAATGAAAACCAAAATATAAACTTAAAATATAACGATTTTGACAAATCGAGAGTATCGAGAGTAGGTCGGATGTCACTTCGATTAAGTGTGACCTTTGTGCACAAGTGAGCTCTAGTTAGAGAACCTTTGGGTCACTGACGGGCTGTTAAACATGGTTGGGGCCATGGTCTACGATATATGTGGCAAGGCCACGAGTTGTTATATGTGGCTAAGCCACAAGTGATGTTCGCAATTGTGACTGCTTGATTCTCTGATGTCGGCCAACATCGTCGAGACTGCCATGGCAAGTTGGAATCCAGTGGAAGCGATGCTCTTGGATTGTTATTACGTGAAAGTGGGTCCACGTGTTGATATTATACTTTCTTACTTGAGAGCCTTGTGAGTTTTTTGACGTGTACTCTTTTGCATGATGGAGAGTTAAGATTTTCACTGCAACTCCCCTTATTTGAATAAAAGCTTTCAGTGTTTATTTGATAATCATGAGTTGGTTTATGTGGCCTTAAAATTTAATTTCTTTACGTGCCACACATTTTGGGAACGTGCATACTTTTATACTGATTCTCGTATTTTGATAGCAAGTGATGTTTTCTATGATTGAACCTTGTTTTCCTACACTTGTTTTCAGCATGGATTTGCCAAGTGTAATACTGCATGATGGTTTTGTTGGTCCCGTTAATATGTGCTAGATGAGGGGTGAATAACACAATTTGGCTCTTGACAAGATGTGGAATTAATATCTAGAACTTAAGAAAGTAAAAATGGAGTATAAGGTGCACAGTAATTTAGAGTGGTTCAGTCTAAGACCTACATCCACTACCTTGATTATCCAACCAAGGATTTTTCCAATGATTCACTAAGAATTAGGTGAAATTCACAAGGTTTCACCAAGCTTTTACCATGGCTTTTCACAGGCTCAGCCAAAACCTTTACACTAGTTTTTCACGGGCTCAACTAAAACCCAAAGTGGTTTTTCAAGGCTAAACCACAACCTATAACATTCAAGCTTTCCCAAGCTTGAGCAACCCCTTAGAGTGACTCCCTCACTCTAAGTATACAAGAAGAGAGGGTACAAAAAGTATCTATGATCACAAGTTGATCTGATTTGTACAAGATTGAGTGCTAAATACAATGACAAAGAGTAGGAGTTTAAGTAAAGACAAGTGCAGTGAAGCTTTTCTGGTTTTTCTTCTTTCTAAAGCTCAAATCTCATTCAAGGCTTCTAAAAACTTGTTTCTCATTGTTGGAAGACCCTTTTATACTTGGAAATGCAACCTTGATGGCAATTTGGTAGTTTATATCCGTTCGAAACAGTTGAGGATGTGTTCTAGCCGTTAATCTGTCTTGTAGTGTTCTGGTTCAAATTGCAGACAAAGAGCTCTTAATCGACTAACTTGGTTGACTAAGTTGATTCTGTTTCTGGTTTGTAGATTCTGGCAGAGGGCACTTAGTCGACTGACTTAGTTGACTACGTTGGTTCTGTTTCTCAAACTCTTCAACCCGTCATTTCTCTAATTTGAAATTTGGTCAACCAATGTTCTTCCTTGTTAAACCAACAAGCTTCCTCCTTGTTTTTCAGTTACATCTTGTTGATTTTATCCCTCTTTTTCTTTCAAAAATACTCTTTGAAGATTTAAGAAATTAATTTCATGTATTAATTTTCTGCACATTAAGTAAAGGAATTAGACATAAATAAATGGGAATGTTTTATTATCATCAAAACTAATGGAGCCAACAATCTCTCCCTTTTTTATGATGACAAAACACTATTTGATTAACAACATAGTGTTATTTTAAATTCTTTTTAGTTTTCTGCAAGAATTAAGGATTGCTCCCCTTAAGTATAAGCTCCCCCTTAATGTGTGCATATTTTGCTTATTTTATTTCAGCCAGTTTTATTCTCATCATATGGAAAATGATATTGTATATTTAGAGAATATATATATGCAGCAATATAGAGTGATTTGCATATAGAGATTTTCAGCTGCAAGTTTTGACAGATTTTTATCTATGTTCCAACAGTTGTCAACAATCAATTGATTTCAGATTGTGTCTACATCATCCACATTTCAATTGATATGCTATATGCTTCATCTATAACTCATTCTCATCAAACATTATATAAACATTATCTATCAGCATGTAAATCCATATCAGCATATTAACAGCAAATTTTGTTTATGACAGTCAACATATCAAAACATCAGCATACTTTAGTTTACAGCAGTTAAATATCTTAAACATATCAACATTCATATTTCACATACATCCACATAAATAACAAAATTAAAGCTAAGTGTTAAGTGCCACCAAGACACAAATAACAGTTGAATAAAAAGTATTTCGAAAATGCCCCTGGACTAGTTTTGCTTCCTATCTCCTATTTCTCTAATTTCATGCTCCCCTGATTCTGCTTTCTTTCCTTTCCTAGGTTCTTGGTCCCTCTACCCTAACATTTTTTTTATTTTTTAAACATTATTCTCTAGTTGCTACTCCCTTGGTACCAAACTACTCCTCTTTTTTGTCAGTATCAAAGAAGGGGGATTCTAGTCATCAGATGAAGCAGAGGGAAAGGATTCAGTTCCATAGAAAGGGTTAAGAGGAAACAGAGAGGGTTCGTGGAGAGGAGATGACTTTCTAGGAGAGGAGTCTGGAGAAGATTCGTCTGAAACATGAACTGGACTATGAGGAGAAGAGGCTGAAACTAGTTTAGACTTCTCTGTCAATCTAGAAGACTTTTTTCTTTTGAGAAAAGTTGTCTTGGTTGCCATAATCTTCCTTCCTTTGGTTGGTTGTTTTGCCTCAGCTGGTGGTGTTCTGGTAGCTTCTGGTTTCCCTATTTTTGCCTTTAGTTTGGGAGTTGAAGCAAGTTTCTTTCCTTTTCTTACATTTGCACCATCTTTCTGAGTTGTTATCTTGACAGTGTCTTTTTCAACTTGTTCCTCTCTGACCATTTGATGAAAAATGTCCATAATGGAAACTTCCTTTGAATTCGAAGAAGAAGCCTACAGTTTCTCAGTTTCTGCACTAGCTACTTCAGTCCCTTGCTCTAAGTCATTTTTGCTTTAAGGTTCAAGGGAGGATGATTTGGCTGGCTGTTCAACTCCTTGTAGGGAGTCTTCAGTTTACCGAAAGGACTGGCAAACTTGTAAGTAGAGCCTTCTGCTTGAGTGCCAGAACTTGCAGACTTCTCTACTGGCTCTGCTGAACCTTCAACACCTTGTTGTGCAGGTGTAGTGCTGGATGTGGCAGAACTGTCTGCAGCCGCAAGTTCAGACGCCATGTTTTCTTTCTCCTTCAACTTGTTTTCCAACTTAGTGATTTTATCTTCCATTTTCTGTAGCTTCACTCATTGGTCAGTCAACTTACCATCAATCCTCATAAGCAAATTAAAAATCATCTCATTCAAAAATCTGGAAGGAGCTTTTTCAAGTTGAGCAGGCAGACTGTGTGTCAAACCTTGCTTTGTAAAATAATTATAATGTCATTCACATGTTCGATAGAATGTTTGTATATTTAGGAAGTTCGAGAAATCATTTAAAGATAATATTGCCCCTAATGGTACCATTGGATGCCATTAGACCCTGCGGGGTTGAGTCGAATTCGGTTGGTATCAGAGCAAAGGGAAAGATAACCTTATTCCTGGGAACTCTCGCATATGATCTATGGCGAAGTATAACTCTCCACCCAGGAGCTTAGAAGAGGAAGGAAAGGACTGCTCCCGATGCGTCCTGGAGTGAAGTGCACCTCTTGTCGAGTGCTCTGATAGGTACCATTACATGCCACCATGCCTTGAGGGGTGCGCAGAATTCTGTGGTATCAAAGCAAAGGGAAAGATAACCCTATTCCTGAGAACTCTCGTATATGATCTATGGCGTAGTATGACTCTCCGCCCAGGAGCTTGGAAGAAGAGGGAAGGGACTGCTCCTAGTGCGTCTTGGAGTGAAGTGCACATCTTGCCGAGTGCTTTGATAGGTACCCTTGAATGCCATTATACCTTGCGGGGTTGAGTCGAATTTGTGTGGTATTAGAGCATGGTTTAAAGATAAAAGATTTTGATTTTAAAGCTTTGGATTTTAAAGTTTTTAGTTTTAAAGTCGTTTTAAGAAGTCCACACTGACACTGCGTGACCCTGGATTAAGTTAAATTAAGTCGAATAGAATGCATAAGTCTGCATGTAGAGACCTATTTATTTTCAGGGTGTATAAGAGATTAAGTGATTGTCGTTAGGCATTCTCCCCCAGGTTGTGGGAGCAATGTAAGTAAATGGGAAGGGAAGAAAAATGGAGAGCTTGAAACGGACTCGAAAAAGGATCAAGATGATAATGATTCTAAAGATGTTTAGTGCCTTGTTGAAGCTTGTAATACTGTAATCCTAGGAAGATGCAGTATAAGAAGGATAATAATCCCTTGTATAAAAGTCTTAAGAGTTGACTTTTGTCTTGTATAATATAAACGGATGATGGAGTAATTGTTTAAATGACAGAAGGAGTATAAAAATCTTTTAGTATGACAAAGGTAGATTAGTAATATAAGTATTGAGGATGAATAATTATCTTAGTGGCAAGATCGATTATTTTAAATAAGTATTGAAGGTTGAAATAGGAAACCATTAAAGGTTCCAACAATTATTAGATTTAATAACGATTAAACCTTGCAGTACTATGAATTGATCACCAGTTAACGGGATTAAGTCAAGGATTATAAATTTGAGTATGGAGGGAATTAGAAGGTGATACCGTAAAATTTTAAGATGAGGAATATAATCGGTTACGACTATGAGAATAGTGGGATACTATCAATTATGAATCATTAGGCGTGTGATGAAGTTGTGATCTATTGAACCATATGGGAAGACTGTCATAAGGTGGGACATAAGACATGAGGATTTTTGGAGATGCTTATAGAGGGAGATATAAATTGTAAAGTATGTTTTCCCCCACAAGTTTTAATTTATTTGAGAAATTATCATGGTAAAGATATGTGAATATTGGTAATGAAATATGCCCTAAGGGATGATGGTGGTATATCACATAGATAATATAGATATGTTGGGGTCAGTATCCCGATCATGCATCTGTGATAGAAAATTTATTTTGCTAATTGTGGTATAGACTCAAAATGGAGCCAAGCCGTTGAGAATGACTAAGGTAGTAACTCCAAAAGTAAAAGATTTATTTTAATTAAGTAGATTCCAACGGCTACATTGAAATTAATTACCTTGTGGAGTATTAAGAACAATAATGTATTGATCAAAGTCAAATCTTAAGAAATAAAGAGGATGAGAGATTAATGAGAAGGGACATCAATGTTAAGTAACGAATTTGTGAATAAAGGATTACGATGGTGGCATAGAAAATGAGTACTATAA
>NW_017234769.1:9485-12142 GCF_000208745.1 Theobroma cacao
GAAAATTATTGTGTTTTATGGGAAAATGGGATTTTATAAAATAATTTTATAAAATTTTTGAAAATTTAATAATGATTTCAAAAATAGAGTAATTGGAGACCTATACTATGATTGTGTTGTTTATCCATGATTTTACATTAAATGACTTATGATAAATGTGGGTATGACTAGTTATTTTTATGATTTAAAGAATATGTGAACTGCTTTGATTTGCCTTGAATGTGTTAAGTGAGCCATGTCATACTATTATGATTTTATTGGTTGGTGGATTATAAAGTGAGCACTGCAGTGATAGGGGTTTCGTGGGCTAGCCTAATTAGAGGGGCACGGTTCCCAATTATTGAGCTTACCTCGATTGGAGAGGCGCGTAGGATAACTCATGAGGTAGGATTTGAGTACACTTCACGCTGGTCACCATGTGAAATTGGGACTCAGCCAACGCCGAGGAACGGCTGTGTTGTCATAGGTGAAATGTGTTTGTGTGTGTGACAATAAACAGCCTTGGCGGTCTCGGTAAGATGCCTTTGCGAGGTATCCCCGAGAATGGATTTTTGGCAAGGGCCAAGTTTTTGAAAAGTACATAAGTCATGTTGAGTAATTGGATGAAATCCAATTATTTATATGGGTTGGGACGAATTATTTTAATTGTCTCCTATTACTCGGCTTTAGATTATTTTGATGATGTTTGTCTACTCATTAGGATTTTATAATCTCACCCCTTCTTCCTATACATTTTTCAGGCTCAGAATAGGCAGTAGACTATCAATTGCATCGAGAAGTAAATTTCGGAGTTGCATCCTAGAAAGCAAGGTTATAGACTTAAACCTTTTCAGTTATTTGGGGGCCCACGTGTCATTATAATTTAAATTGCATACTCCAGTTTTCTATATTATAGTATGTATAAATTTATTTTGTTTTTATGTGCAAAAAATTAATTTTTGATGTTTCAAAAATACATATATATGTTGTTTTACATTAAAATAGATTATTTTAATTCATATTTTTATTTTATTTTATTATTCAAAAAAAAAAAGAAAAAAAGAGAGAGGAATGGAAAAACTGGTACAAAAGCCTTGCGAGGTCTCGAAAGGCATTCGGGGGAAGAATGTCTGTCGAGGCTTCGCGGTGGTTGTCACTAGCTCGATGGGAGTTTCGGGTCGTGACATTGTGATCTTTTCTTGGGCCAGTTTTGGAGGTTTTGATAAACTTCTTTCCATCGAGCACATACCCCATCTTAATTAAGTTGCCATAATAAATGGCTTGGTCTCTGGTTTTCACCAAGTCCATGTCATACCTTTTAGCCCATATTCCTTTCTTTTGCACAAGGGATGCAATCACATTCCCATATGGCAGATTTACCTTATCAAGTCTGTCAGCACTTCTCATTTTCTCAATCATAAATCTCTCCAAATTTAGAGACATTTCATTAAAAGTATGCTCCATCAGCCAAAGATCTTGGAGGCTGATGTAGCTAAGACTTCCACTCCTTCCTTGAATATTTGCTGCAATGAAGTAATGCAGTATCCTAATCTGTGGATTGATTATTAGACCTAAATTACTTTTAGAGGAGTATTTTCTTTTCTTCCAGTGATGATCTCCCACAGTGAGGACGGATCATATTTTTCTGGAAGTTCAAATTCACCTACTTCACCCTCTAATTTCAGCAGGTTCCCTAAATCTCCAGTAGTCACAATAAACTTTTTTCCATTCAAATAGACATTTAGGCCATCTTCTACATAGTTATCAGATTCTACTAATTCTTTTTCTTTCAGAGCAATTTCAGAGTAAAATTCTTTAACCAGACTTGGACTATATGACCTATTCTTAAAGGTGCTGTAACCTTTAAGTTTAAGCTCATCAAAGTACTCAGATAGACTGGTATGGATTTCTACATTTTCCTTAAAACTCTTTCAATCAATAAACTTTCCGCAAGAGATTGGTGCATTTTTTATATTCTTGAATCTATACTCATGCAGCTTATTTCTAACTTTCGAAAAAGAAGAGGAACTGATACCTTTCTGGAGTGAGGGTTCTGTATCTTACTTCTTGTGTATTCTCTACTTGTTTTCTCTTAGTTTCTAGGCTATTTCCTTCACTAAGGCAAGCACAATTTTCTATTTCTTCTTCTTACTTTCTGTTCCATTTTTTTCCTCCATTGGCCTTTTTGCTTTCTTCTTCTCTGATACTTCTTTACTCTGAGATGTTCTAGCCATTTTGGTTCTAGAAATTTTTGAAGGTCTGAGTCGATTTTAGAGGCAACCAGGAAGATTTAGGTTTTTGTTTTTAGAGCAATGGGTTACAGAAGAGAGGAAAAAGAGGTTGGCAGCAGTTATTGCTCAGAAAACTTTTCATCTTCCTTTAAGAACCGCCCTACTTTTATTTCTTTATATTTTCAAATCTCCCTATAAAATTTTGATTATTTACCTTTAGCAACTTTGCTCTTTTCCTCTTTACACCCAGTAAATCAAATTTTTACCATAATTTACACTTTTTTCATTAAACTCACTGAGTCTTATTATTTAAGGATGTCAGGCCACTCTTAATTTGTCACGACCCGGAACTCCCAATCGAGCCCATGACAACCGCCGAGACGTCCCAATTGACACTCATTTTCCGGAATGCCAACCGGAACCCGCAAGGCTTACATATCAGCTTCT
>NW_017234769.1:13410-30343 GCF_000208745.1 Theobroma cacao
TTTTCACCAGGTCCATATCATACCTTTTAGCCCATATTCCTTTCTTCTGCACAAGAGATGTAATCACATTCCCATATGGCAGATTTACCTTATCAAGTCTGCAGGCACTTCTCATTTTCTCAATTATAAATCTCCCTAGATTTAGAGACACTCCATTAAAAGCATGCTCCATCAGCCAAAGATCTTAGAGGCTGATGTAGCTAAGACTTCCACTCCTCCCTTGAATATTTGCTGCAATGAAGTAATGCAGTATCCTAATTTGTGGGTTGATTATTAGACCTGAATTCCTTTTAAAGGAGTATTTTTCTTTTTTTCTAGTGATGATCTCCAACGGTGAGGACAGATCATATTTTTCTAGAAGTTCAAATTCACCTACTTCACCTTCTAATTTCAACAGGTTCCCTAAATCTCCAACAGTCACAATAAACTCTTTTCCATTCAAATAGACATTCAGCCAATCTTCTACATTGTCATCAGATTCTACTAATTCCTTTTCTTTCAAAGCAATGCTAGAGTAAAATTCTTTAATCAGACTTGAACTATATGACCTATTCTTAAAGGTGCTGTAACCTTTAAGTTGAAGCTCATTAAAGTGCTCAGATAGACTGGTCTGGATTTCTACATTTTTCTTAAAACTCTTCCAATCAATAAACTTTTCGCAGGAGATTGGTGCATTTTCTATATTCTTGAATCTATACTCATGTAGCTTATTTCTAAATTTCGAAGAAGAAGAGGAACTGATACTTTTCTGGAGTGAAGGTTCTATATCTATCTTCTTGTGTATTCTCTGCTTGTTGTCTCTTAGTTTCTCGGCTATTTCCATCATTGAGGTAGCCATAATTTTCTGTTTCTTCTTCTAACTTTCTGTTCCAATTTCTTTCTTCATTGGCCTTTTCTCTTTCTCTTCTCTAATACTTCTTTACTTTGAGATGTTCTAGCCATTTTGGTTCTAGAAATTTTGAAAGTCTAAGTCAATTTTAAAGGCAACTAGAAAGATTTAAGTTTTTGTTTTTAGAGCAACGAGTTATAGAGGAGAGGGAAGAAAAGGTTGGCAGCAGTTATTGCTCAGAAAACTTCTCATCTTTCTTTAAGAACCGCCCTACTTTTATTCTTTATATTTTCAAATCTCCCTCTAAAATTTTGATTATTTACCTTTGGCAACTCTGCTCTTTTCCTCTTTACACCCAGTAAATCAAATTTTTATCACAATTTACTTCTTTTTTCATTAAACTCATTGAGTCTTATTATTTAAGGATGTCAGGCCACTTTTAGTTGACTAAGAATTCCTTAGTCGACTGAATGCTTTCTGTTTTCAATGTAAGAGTCAAAGATTTTCTTATAATTCCTTCACATTAACCATCCCCAAATTTCTTTTAATCTCACAAAATCTATCTTCACTCAGTGGTTTGGTAAAAATGTCTGCTAATTGATGTAGAGTATTCACAAAGTCTATTTTAATGTCATTTTTCACTACATGGTCTCTAATAAAATGGTGTCTAATTTTAATGTGCTTAGTCCTAGAATGTTGCACAGGATTTTTTGATATATTGATTGCACTTGTGTTATCACAGTATATTGTTACATTATGGATAATTATTCCATAGTCTTTTAATTGTTGCTTGATCCAAAGGATTTGTGCACAGCAACTACCTAATGAAACATATTCAGCCTCTGCTGTAGATAGTGCGACTGAGTTTTGCTTCTTGCTGGACCAAGACACAAACATCTTTCCTAAAAATTGGCATGTTCCACTAGTGCTTTTCCTATCAATTCTGCGGCCAGCAAAGTCAGCATCTGAATATCCAACTAAGTTAAGAGTTGAGTTTCTAAAGTACCATATTCCTAGTTCTTGAGTGTCTATGAGGTATCTAAAAATTCTCTTAACAGCTGTTAGATGTGATTCCTTTGGCTATGACTGAAATCTAGCACATAAGCACACACAAAACTGAATATCTGGTCTACTTGCTGTTAAGTAAAGAAGAGAGTCGATCATACCTCTATAGAGCTTTTGATCTACATCTTTTCCTTTTTCATCTATGTCAAGTTTGGTAGATGTACTCATTGGTGTGGAAATTGATTTCAACTTCAGCCTATCAAATTTCTTGAGCATATCATGAGTATATCTTTCTTAATTGATGAAGATTCCTTTCTCACTTTGCTTAATTTGAATACCAAGGAAGTACTTAAACTCTCCCATCATGCTCATCTCAAATTCACCCTGCATTTCCTTTGCAAAGTTCTTGCATAAAGCTTTATTAGTTGCACCAAATACCATATCATCTACATATATTTGTACAAGAATTAAATCATTTAGATATCTCTTAATGAACAATGTAGTATTGATGCTGCCTCTATCATATCCTTTTTCAACTTGAAATTTTGAAAGACTCTCATACTAAGCTCTAGGAGCTTGTTTCAATCCATACAATGCTTTGTGAAGCTTAAAGACATGATTAGATTTTTCAAAATCTTCAAAACCAGGTGGTTGTTCTACAAAAACTTCCTCTTGAATTAGTCCATTTAAGAATGCACTTTTTACATCCACTTGGTATAACTTAAAATTCATGAAGCATGCAAAAGCTAGCAACAACCTTATGGCTTCAATCTTAGCTACAGGAGCAAAGGTTTCATCATAATCTATTCCTTTTTCTTGGTTGTATCCTTTTGTTACCAGCCTAGCTTTGTTTCTAACTACATTTCTTTGCTCATCTACTTTATTTCTAAATACCCATTTAATACCAACAATAGGATGATTTGAAGGTCTAGGTACCAATGACCATACATGATTTCTAGTGAATTGATCAAGTTCTTCTTGCATGGCCATTATCCAACTTTCCTCCTTTTCATCTTCTTCAAAGTTTTTAGGTTCAATTTAAGATATAAAAGCATAAAACTCACAAGTTTCTCTAGTTGCTTTCCTAGTTCTAACTCCTTGTGAAATGTCACCTATTATTTGGTCTTGTGGGTGATCTCTTACAAATCTCCAACTCCTTGGTAGATCATCATGCTGATTTTCTGCTCTTTGCAGATTTCCTAGAAATGGAGTTTCATTTTCTCTTCTAGATGAGCTTTCTTCATTATTTTTATTGTTCTCTAAGCTCATTTCCTCCATTTGTTTTTCTAGGATTTCCATATCATCATCATCATCATGAACTTCTTTTTGTAATGCATTTGACTCATCAAAAACTACATGGACTGATTCTTCAACGGTAAGGGTCCTTTTGTTAAAAGCTCTATAGGCCTTTGAGTTTAATGCATATCCTAAAAATATTACTTCATCACTCTTTGCATCAAACTTCCCTAGGGGCTGTTTTCCATTGTCCAATACAAAGCATTTATAGCCAAAACTCCTAAGGTGAGAAATATTTGGTTTCCTACCTTTGTAAAGTTCATATGGAGTCTTTAAAATCAAGGGTCTTATTGAGACTCTATTAAGGATATAAGCTGCGTATTTACTGCCTCAGCCTAAAGATATCTAGGTAGGTTGTTCTCACATAACATGGTCCTAGCCATTTTTTTTAATGTTCTGTTTTTCTTCTCTACAAATCCATTTTGCTGGGGTGTTCTAGGTGCAAAAAAATTGTGATCTAACCCCTTTTCATTGCAAAATTTTTCAAACTCATCATTCTCAAATTCTCCTCCATGGTCACTCCTTATGCTAACTATGGCTAGTCCTTTTTCATTTTCTACTTTCTTACAATAACTTAAGAATGCTTGAAGAGCATCATTCTTATGAGCAAGGAAGTATACCCAAATATATCTAGAATAGTCATCCACTATTACAAAGCCATAAGATTTACCTCCTAAGCTAGTTGTGCTTATTGGACCAAATAGATCAATGTGTAACAATTCAAGAGGTCTCGATGTTGACACTATTTCTTAGTCTTAAAGGATGTTCTAACTTGTTTTCCTAGTTGGCAAGCATCACATATCCTATCTTTTTCAAATTTCAATTCCGGTAGTCCAGCAACAAGATTTTTCTTTATTAATTTAGACATAGTATGCATGCTTACATGTCCTAATCTCCTATGCCATAACCAGCTATCATTCTCAGCATTTGCAGCAAAACATACTTCACTATTCACATCAAGGTCTTCAAGAAAAATTACATACATGTTCTTCAACCTTTTTCCTATAAATGAGATTTTATTTGTACTCATATCAATCACTTCACACTTAGTTGAATCAAAACATACTTTAAATCCTTGATCACATAATTGACTAATCCTTAGTAGATTATGGTTTAAGCCTTTAAATAACAGCACATGACTAATTTGAGTTTGGGAACTCTTACCAACTGTACCTATACCATGGATTCTGCCTTTTGAATCATCTCCAAAGGATACGGTTCCTCCCTTTCTCTTTTCCAACTGAGCAAACAGCTCTTCATGTCTTGTCAGGTGCCGTGAACAGCCACTATCCAAGTACCAAGGCTGTTTCTTCCTAAGTTGAGCTCTTGAGCATGTCTTTTTTAAGTCCAGCTTAACCTACAAAACAAAATTTTAATTTTTCTTTATAGGTACCCATACTTTGATGGGTCCTTAAGTGTTAGTTGCAGTAAAGGATCCCTTAGGAACCCAAATTTTCTTAACTTTCTGCATTTTTCTTTTCTTAAAACAGTCATATGACAAATGACCGTGTTTACCACAATTATAACATCTAGGTAATGCTTTAGCTGAATATTTATTGTGGTATGCATATCTTTTTGAAGATTCATTTTTCAAGCATTTAAGAGTTGTGTTTTCATCAAGAGTTATTTGCAATGCTTCAGACTTATTTTTCAGCTCTTGTTTTAAAGACTCAAAGTCTGTTTTTGAGTGTTCTAACTCAGCTTGCAAAATATTTCTTTGCTCAAAAATAGAGGTGAACTCTTGTTTGATTTGTTCCAAATCATTTTCAAGTAGTGCAGCCTTTTTCCTCAGTGACTTGTATTTTGAAAAGAGTTTTTCAAATTCATCATAAAGACATTCATATTCATCTTGTAAATCATTATAAGAATTAATGCAGGGGGATGAGGGTACCTCTGTTTCATCCTCTTGTGCCATTAAACAGATGTTTGCTCTTTCCTCAGATTTTTCATCATCAGTTTCAGAGCTTGATGTGTCACTGTCAGACCATGCAGCAGCCACCATTGCTTTCTTGGATCTCTTATTTTTCTTGGGGGTTTCATCTTTTAGCAATGGTCACTAGGACTTGAAGTGACCAAGTTTCTTGCATTCATAGCAAATCATCTCCTCCTTTTTGTTGGAGTCATTTTTGTTCCTTATTTTCCATGAAGCACCTTGATCTTTCCTGAAACCTATTCTAGTTAGCCTTCAATTTCTACTGCTCATTAGTTTTCTGAATTTTCTTACAACTAGAGCTAAATCTTCATCATCATCACAGGAAAGCTCTTCCAGCTCTTCTTCAAGAATGCTGGCTTTAAGTGCAATGCTCTTTTTCTTTTCCTTTGCTTCCCTTCCGTTTTTTTCTTCTTCTTTGTTAAGCTTTAGCTCATGAGTGAGAAGAGAACCACATATCTCATCGAAAGTGATGATGTTCAGATCTTTAGCCTCTCTAATGGCAGTCACTTTTGGTTTCCAGGGTTTTGGTAGGCATCTAAGCAGTCTCTTAACTAATTCATGTTTAGGGATAGGCTTGCCTAGTTGACTTAATTTATTTGTAATGTTTGTAAACCTATCAAACATGCTGGTGACGTCTTCACCAAACTCCATTTTGAAAATTTCATAACTATGTGTTAAGAGAGCAATTTTGGACTCCTTTACTTGAGAAGTCCCTTCATGGATTATTCTAAGTTTTTCCCATACTTGTTTAGCTATTGTATAGCTTGAGACTTTGTTAAATTCAATAGGGGTCAAGGCACAATGTAATGTGTTGATGGCCTTAAAGTTTACTTGAACTTTCTTAGTTTCAGCCTCAGTCCATTCGGACCTTGGCTTGAGCATAAACTCATTTGTTACTACATTCACGGTTGAGGGCATAAAGGGTCCATCAGTTATGACATCCCACATTTCATAATCTATAGCCCTAATATAGATTGACATTCTAGTGCTCCAATAAGGATAATTAGAGCCATCAAATAGAGGTGGTTTGTTTGTTGATTGTCCCGCAGCAACTATGGTTTTTTGTTGAGCCATTTGGATCCTCCCAAAAGATGTTAAGCCTTAAAAACAGGGAACTAGCTTTGATACCAATTGTTGGTCCCGTTAATATGTGCTAGAGGAGGGGTGAATAGCACAATTTGGCTCTTGACAAGATGTGGAACTAATTTCCAGAACTTAAGAAAGTAAAAATAGAGTATAAGGTACACAACGATTTAGAGTGGTTCGGTCCAAGACCTACATCTACTACCTTGATTATCCAACCAAGGATTTTCCCAATGATTCACTAAGAATCAAGTGAAATTCACAAGCATTCACCAAGCTTTTACAATGGCTTTTCACAAGCTTAGCAAAACCTTTACACTAGTTTTTCACGGGCTCAACTAAAACCCAAAGTGGTTTTTCAAGGCTAAACCATAACCTATAACATTCAAGCTTTCCCAAGCTTGAACAGCCCCTTAGAGTGACTCCCTCACTCTAAGTATACAAGAAAAGAGGTTACAGAAAGTACCTATGATCACAAGTTGATTTGATTAGTACAAGATTGAGTGCTAGATACAATGACAAAGAGTAGGCGTTTAAGTGCAGACAAGTGCAGTGAAGCTTTTCTGTTTTTTCTTCTTTTTAAAGCTCAAATCTCATTCAAGGCTTCTAAAAACTTGTTTCTCATTGTTGGAAGACCCTTTTATACTTGGAGATGCAACTCTGATGGCAGTTTGGTAGTTTATATCCGTTGAAAATAGTTGAGGATGAGTTTTAGCCGTTAATCTATCTTATAGTGTTCTGGTCAAATTGCAGACAGATAACTCTTAGTCGACTAACTTGGTTGACTAAGTTTATTCTATTTCTGGTTTGCAGATTCTGACAGAGGGCACTTAGTCGACTGACTTGGTTGACTAAGTTGGTTTTGTTTCTTAAACTCTTCAGCCTACCATTTCTCCAATTTGAAATTTGGTCAACCAATGTTCTTCCTTGTTAAACCAACAAGCTTTCTAATTACTTTTCAGTTACATCTTGTTGATTTTATCCCTCTTTTTCTTTCAAAAATACTCTTTGAAGATTTAAGAAATTAATTTCATGTATTAATTTCTTGCACACTTAAGTAAAGGAATTAGACACAAATAAATGGGAATGTTTTATTATCATCAAAAACTAATGGAGCCAATAGGTTTTACAGCATTATTTTTACAAGGCACAAACACTCTATTCGTGATTGATTTTTTTAATATTGCTATTTTTATTCTAGTTTTATCATTCAAATAGTTTGGCTTAAGATTGTTTCCCGTCTACTCCCTGCTCACAGAGCCGATGATGACTGAGTCTATGAGACTCACCCCCTTATTTTCCTTTTGTAGATAGTGTTTAGCCTAGCATGCATTCATCAGCACATGTTATCTATCGCAGGTAAGTAAAGGCTTCTCGTAGCACTTTATTTTGAGTCGCTTTGTTGTTAGAGGTCGAGTCATTCATAGCTTGATGTATTTGAAAATAGTGTTAGTGTAAATGTGTAGTTGGATGCTATAGACTTTAATGTATCATTACGATTGTGGTGAATAAAGGGTAAGATGGTTTATTATGATTTGTGTTCAATTCTTAGTACAAAGAGGTATATGGTTCAAAATATTTTTATAGATTGATGGCATAATAACTAAAGATTCAACTAAGGCTTGTTCGGGGTTTAGCAGAATCTTCTGCAAGTCTCGAACACTGGTAATGGTCGAGGAACGGTCATTACAGATGTGGTATCAAAGCCATAGGTTTAGTCAAGTCTTAAGAATCCTTGTGTCAAGCAGCGGAGTTGTCAGAGTTATTGTAGAGTCTTGTTTATGGTTTGTGACTGCAGCACAAGTCACAGACAAGAGGCTATATAAACTCCTATTCTTAGTAATCTACCTTTTTATTAATGTCGTGTAAAGGTCATAAGTAATGCTGTCGTCTGGGTTTGAGATGCCACCCGAGGCACAAGCCATTGTTGGAGAGATTTTAAAGCAAATACTCTTAATGAAAGGTTAATGTAATGACATATCTGTCTGACTAAGGATGGAGGAAAGTGGAGTTGGACTAATAGATCTGTAATAATTTATTTATTTGGTGGAGTTATAATTTGAGCCCATGATTGTCAATGGGAAGAAATTGAATGATAATAGATTATTATTGAGGTTAATATAAAGGAGCACGTACGATAATGGTAATAAGGGGTGCACTTTGAAAGGAATGAATAGTGATTATTGTGATTCACTTGAGGCTTATAAATCCAAGTATTAAGGGAGGTGTAAACCAATACTTATGTACACGGAGGTAAGTGCACTATGTTAATTGAGCTTGCCATGCCTATATATAAATGGTGTTAGGCTTCCGAAATATTTTATAAGTGTATATGTGTTGAATATGTGTATAGCAGCTTAGATGGAATTAGTCTTGATCTCAATTAAGTGGCTACGAATTTCCAAGATTCGATTCGACCCATCATGTGTTATAGTTAAAAGTACATGAATTAGCCCAATGGTGAAAATCAGTGATTGTTATAATTGATGTGTGGTCATCAAGTAAAAGGCTAGTAAACAAATCTACTAAGGATGAGCTTAAATTTTGCTATGATAGGCACGAAGCCAATGAATTAAAGGACTAGTTGTAGATTTGGTAGCTTGAAGTTAAATGACTTAAAAATGTTTATTTTAGTCTAAATGCTATATGGAGTTTTATATTTGAGCTTGATATACAAATTGCTTCAAAGATCAATCTAAGAGTCTATTTGTATTAGTACGCAACCTATGATGTAAATGACTAGTCTTGAATTTGATTTCTCCAAAAGTAAGGGATTTAGAAAATACTGATTTTTGGATAAGATCCAAGAGAGAGTTTCTACATCCTAAGTTTAAGAAATTTTGATCTTATGACTGCAAGGGTGAGATGCAGTAATTAAGTAAATTATCCACTTTATAAATGTAACTGGTTAAGGATTGATGAGAAAAGTTAAGATCTTAACACTAAGTGGTGTACAATTTGATATTTATGTATTTAAGAGTTATTTGGAGACAATTGCTTAACCAAGTTTGCATTAAATGTTATGGTAAAGGTATATGACTACTAGTAGTGAAATATGCCTAACAGACGATTTTGGCATACAATAAAAGGTGAAATAGATATGTTGAAATTAATGTTCTGATTGTGCACCTGTGATAAAAAGGCAAGTTTGCAAATTGTGGTTTTCATGATCATGAAATATACGAAAGCTATTAATATGTAGGCACACACTTGGAGTGGTACATTTTGTGATTCACATACATCATATGGAAAGAGATATCCCATAAAGGGATTTAGCCTAATTGGTTGTTATATGACTAAAGGCTTGGCATGAGATTGAGAATGCCCTAACATATATGTTGAGTGTGTTGTGAAAGATCGAAAAGCCATATATACACTAATAAGGTAAGTAAGATGAATGATAGGTGAAATATGGATGTTGTTATGACAAGCATAAGAAGCTTAAGGATAATCAATTCAAATATCCTAAGTTTAATGATAAGCTTAATGATAGGTGAAATATGTATGGTACGAACTAAGGACAAGGACACCTTGGGAGATTTGAAAATGATGTCCATTGGGACCAATGAGCTAAAATGCTATAAAGAATACATTAAATTGTTAAGGTTATGAGTGGCTTTGAAGATAAACCTTTGATTGTTTAAGTCCCCAACGAAATTGTATTAAAGGAAATGTTTAAGTGTTTTGGGAATGTATGGAAAGGTGTGAGAATGTACTAGTTTGACTTACTATAAGAGGTTGAATTTGGATGGCCATGAGTGGCTCATGAGCAACTAAGCAATGTACAGGTAAATGTGCAAGGGAGCTATGATTGATAGATAAGCGTAGAATTTTAGCAATGAAATTGTGTTCACTGCTTTAGGCATTGAACTATAAGTTGTGGACCTGTATCCATTATGTGAACACCTTGGTGAGATAAATTCGAGAGATTTTCATAATGAGAAAACATTAAAGCTCAAAGAGCAAATGACTATATAGTCAAGTTGAGGCTTGTGACTGATATGTCACGTAAGTATAAAGATATGTTGCCAATATAAGGATGCTTGAAAATGCTGGTTTGAGGCAATGATTATCTTGCCGTTAGGTAGACCTGATGAGGTTGCGATCTCGATATGCTTGTAGAGGCGGTGCATAAAATTGCAAAACGTGCTTCCCCACAAGTTCCAATTCATTTTGAGTAATTATCAAGGTGAAGTGCCTTATAAGGGTAGGCAAAAGTTGAATTGTGCTTCGAATGTTTAAAGAACGAGGGTGATATGGTTTGATTAAATGATACTACCCTTGGTGAGGGAATAGAAATACACCACGAGAATTGTAAGATCTATTTAGGAAAGAGATGATGATTTGAGATTTCAAGTACTCAAATAGAGAAGTATGCAACGGATTTAATTCCTTAAGATAAAAAGGCTAGAAGATGCTAGCTATAGAAAAGTCCTAATAGATGATTCTCTGATTTTAAAAAAGCGTATAAGGAAATATAAACATCTAGTTTCATCTTCAGATTGATGAACTAATAAGGCCATGAAGTTTGACATTTGAAATAACCTCGAGAAATCTTACGTTAAATATGTTTGTATGTGGCATGTGATCGGTAAATTAGCTATGACTTTGGAATTATAGAGATGGTTAGTAATCAAGATAAGACTTGGAAAGGAACTTTAAAGGAAAATTGTGAGCAATTTTAACCTTAAGAGGTTGAGCTAGTGATTAAAGAGATTGGTTAAGTCCATGAGGATGCATGCAAGAATATCGTTATTTATTGAAATGCATTGTGGTATAAGTTGAAATTTACTTAGAGAGCACTCGATCATGAAAGTACTAGAGTTTATTTTCAAGAATATAGTACTAATGGTTACTAGATTTGAATCATCCGTAATGTTGAATATATATGAAATGAATAAAGCACGTTCTGATCCTCACTTTTTATGAAATGATTCTAAGGGATTTGTATGGAAGTATGTAAAACAAAATAAAGATTGATTGGCAATTTAGACCCATAGTCAATGGTGGAATAAATGCTTGAATGTTGGAAGGTTTGATAAAAGATCAAGGTAGAGAAATTGTGGGTGATTACTTGAACATGCATAATTGACGATTTAAGGTTGATTTGATTGAGGTCTAACTAGAATTAATGACATTGTTGAGTTTTCTATAAAGATTGGAAGTTGATATAATGTATAGACCAAGATACTATGATAAGAATGCCCGACGAAAGTGATGTGGCAAAATTTTAAAACTTTGATTATTCATCTTACGTCGATTTGAATTCGAGGATGAATTAGTTTTAAGTGGGGGAGATTATAACACGCTATACTTTGATATGGTGGCCAATAGAACTTATCGGATACCTTATTGAGGTTGAAGTTGTCGGGTTGAAAAGGTGCCATAGAGCTAAACCGGGGCAAAGCAAGATGTTTTGGAGCCCTAGAAGGCTAGAGGAAAATTTTGGGAATAAAATAATATTTTATTAATAAAATATTATTAAAATATTAATATTTTGACTGTTGTCAAAATTAGTCATGAAGGAGGATTATATGACTAATCTAATAGGGGGAGAAGAAATAAGAAAGAATTTCAAAGAAAAACGATGTTAGTGAGACCCGCGTGCCTTTATTAAATAAAGCTAGAGCGGGTAAGTAAATATTTAAATATTATGATGACACCTTGATGAAGTGCAAATTATATATTTTAATTGTCTGCATGTAAAAGAAGAAAGATAGGAAGAAATTGGAGTTAAAAGAAAAGATTGAGGACCAAATTGTAAAGGATGAAGAGTTTGGTGGGACGAGTGGTAAATAAGGAAAAGTTAAGGACTTATGTGCAATTACCACGTTTGAAATTAAATGGGAATTTACTAACCAAGGGAAGTTAGATTATGTGGAATGATGGAATTTGCATGCAAAAATTACTATTACATGCAAATGATAGCATGCAAAAAGGAGGAAGTTAGTGGGAAACACGTGGTGCCTTATGGATGGCAACAAAAAAAATGAGAAAAGAAAATGCAACTAGCAGGATACAAACCTGTATTAAGAAGGTCGTTAAGACTTTGAAAATATCTTTCAATCATTACACCAAGGAAGCATCCTTGAGATAAAAGTGCGACAAATAATAAAGGCCAAAAGGGTCTAGATACTGCCATAAAAGGCCTCATGTCGTAGCCACATGACACTAAATGATATATTTTTCTTAATTACTTTTTTACCCCATGAGTGTCTATTTTTACAGAATGACCCAAAAAAAATGTTTTTTGGTAAATTTAAAAAAAAATTCAGAATATTATTTATGCTTTTAGCATGTTACTATTTTATTAAATTCACATGCATTGTAAATATAGTTAATTAATATGTTAATTAAACATATTTTTTTTCTTATATGTTGTATATTAGAAATTACTTTTCTTCCAAAACATGTATATATATAGATATATGAATTTAGCAAATGTTTGTTAATTCAATTATTTTACATATGTTGTAAAATGCTATGTACCATATAAATATATTTTGTATGATTTTACTTATTTGTTAGGTAAAATTTGCATGATGTAATTATTTTTACTTATTTGTTAAGTAAAATTTATAAAATGCATGATGTAATCATTTTACATATTTGTTAGGTAAAATTTATAAAATGCATGGCGTAATCATTTTACTTATTTGTTAAGTAAACTTGTATGCAAAAAGACAGCACCGATGGTTATATATCTCAGTAGTGTTGTCAAAGGAGACTGGGTTTAAGGAGAGACTATTTGTGACTCCTCTAGTCTTTCTTGAAAATTACTGCAGAAGTAGAGTTCTTTGTCGAGGAGACTATTGTAGTCTTTCTTGGAAGCATTTGAAAATATGATATACTTAGTGCTATTTTTGTGTGCATAATATTTTTTTGGATATAGGCACCTATAAATATCATAAGGGTTCCTTAGTAGAACTCATTATATTATGTGATACGTGGGAGTTGTTCCCATGCTTAAGGTAGTAGGAGTTGTTCCCATAATCCAAGGTTAAATTAAATTAGATATTTTAATTTATGCTTATACTATTGGTGATGATTACTAGCATGCATGCGAAATTTTCGAACTAGTAATATAGGTAGAAATTAAATATGTCTGATCTTAATTGATTAGAAATTAGATATGTGCCTAATTAAATCTTATGGAATGATGTAGTGATATGGCTTCAAAACAAATTATTGCTAATTTGACTAAAGGTGCCAAACTTGATGGCAAAAACTATGATATTTGGCATAAGAAGGTTCAGTATCTTCTCAATGAGCAAGAGTTGCTTGATCATCTGACTAAAGAGATGAACCCACCTAAAGCTGGAAACATAGCCTAGCATTGCCATGACCAAGAGGCCTATGACACTTGGTATAAGAGAGATCGTAGTGCACGTTTTACCATGTTACGCTGCATGCATGACGATCTCATTGGGGAGTTTGAGAACTTTCCACCTACCAAATAATTGTGGGAACAACTAAAATTCAAGTATGGTGGAGCCACAATTATGAGGCTTCGTGCCTTAACACTAAGGTTCAATCAATATGTGATGGACTCCAAGCACACTATGGCTGAACACTTAAGGGCTATGTCAACCATGGTAAGAGAGATGAAAGTAGTTGGTTATGATCTCACAGATGAGCAGCAGGTTTTAGCTATCATCAGGTCACTCCCTGAGTTTTTATGGGGACTTGTTAAACTTGTATTAGCACATAATGAAAGGATAAAGACTTTTGATGATATTTCTCGCCATTTAAAGCTTGAGGAAGAGCATAGAGAAGCTATTTGCAGCACTGCCCTGATAGCTCAAGCTAAAAATCGCAAAGGGTATGTTCCCTAGCGAAAGAGACAACAAAAGAAGGGAATGACTAGAAATCTAAAGCCCAAAAATGATGGAGTCACCAAGCGCCTAAGAGGCAAGTGTTGTGGGAAGAAGGATAAGTCCAAGTTGAAATGCTTTAATTGTGGTAAAAAGGGACATTTTGCTCAAGAATGCATTGAGCCTAAGAAGGTTCGTCCTCTAAATTGCTTTAGAACTTATGTATGTTCTCATGTGTTTATAGCTCATTCTCTCTTTGGTTGGATTGTAGATACAAGAGCAACCAAGCACTTAACCTGCAACCGTGCAGGATATGTAGATTACCATTGTTTACCAACGGGTAGACACTTTGTCATGATAGGGAACGGAGAGCAGTAAGAGGTCCTAGGAGTAAAAACTTACCAACTCACAATGCACAATGGGCGAAAATGGCTCCTACATGATGTGCTTCATACTCCATTTGTATGATGTAATCTACTTTCAGTTTTTGCATTGATGGGTTTAGGATTTAATTATACCTTTGAGAATTATAGTTTGTCTATTTTTCTTGAAAACACATTTTTTGGTCATGGTTATTTTAAAGACGATTGAATTATGCTAGATTTTGATTCTAATAATGATGTTGCTTTTGTTTCAAACTCTTCTTTCGATGTTATAAATGATTCTATGAAATGGAATGCTAGATTAGGACATATTGGGCAAAATAGAATGTCTAGATTGGCTAGAGAAAGGTTATTGGGCTCAATCACCAAAGTTAAACTTCCTACATGTGAGCCTTGTCTTGCTGGTAAGTCCAGCATAAAGCCTTTTGGGAAGGCTAAAAGGGCCACCCATCTTCTAGAACTCATCCATTCAGACATTTGTGGGCCTATGAATGTAAAGGCACGCAATGGCACATCCTATTTCATTACATTCATAGATGATTACTCACGATATGCATCCATATTTTTGTTGTCTCACCATTCTAAAGCTTTGAATTGTTTTAAACGCTTTACGGCAAATGTTGAGAATCAGAAAGAAAGGAAACTTAAGGTTTTTCGCATTGATAGAGGTCTTGAATACCTATCTGATCAGTTCAAAGAATTATGTGAGGAAAAGGGAATACGTTGACAATTAACAATACTTGGAACTCCGCAACAAAATGGTGTTGCAGAGAGAAGGAATCATACCTTGTTAGACATGGTTAGGTCAATGACGACACAAGCCAACCTTTCAATAAGTTTTTTGGGGGATGCCTTTTTGATCGCAACATACATCCTCAATCGTGTGCCTTCAAAATCTGTTCCCACAACTCCATATGAGTTATGGAATGAAAGCAAGCCCAATTTGGAAGGCTTACATCCTTGGGGATCAGCTGGGTACGTACATCACTCATCTCATAAGTATGGGAAACTTGGTCCTAAAGCTAATAAGTGTGTATTTATTAGATATTCAGAACATTCTAAGGGCTATGTGATGTATGGAGAACACCCTGATGAAGGGCTAACTGAGATGGAATCTCGTGATATTGATTTTCTAGAAGATGACTTCCCAACCATAGGTGAGGTTAAAGAAAATCTTAAGCTTTATGAGATGGAGGAGCCTTAAGAAATTGTATCCCAACATGAGGAAATGAATGTGGAAACACGTCCTATACAAGAGACTGTTGAGGTCAGTTAGAGTACACCGTTTGAGCTCCACCAAGATTCACAGTTGCGAAGAAGTGAACGTGGGCAAATACCCCGTAAACGATTTGAGATAGAAGGTCAGTCTTTCTTAAGTACTCCTGTGGATGTTGATGAACCATCTTCTTATAAGGAAGCTTTAAACTAACCATCATCAGACAAGTGGCTTACTGCTATGGAAGATGAAATGAAATCCATGACTGAAAACAAAGTGTGGGACTTAGTTAACCTTCCAACTGGGCACAAAGCAATCGAAAACAAATGGGTTCTGAAAGTAAAGTGCAAAGTAAATGGATCAATTGAAAAATATAAGGCTCGTTTAGTGGCAAAAAGCTATACCCAAAAAGAGGGTGTGGATTATGAAGAGACGTTTTCTCCTGCAGTAACATTTGTGTCAATTCGCTTTATCTTGGCTATAGTGGCACATCTAGATTTGGAATTGTCCCAAATGGATGTGAAAACTGCATGTCTCAATGGAGAAATCAATGAGGAGATTTACATGAATGAACCAATTGGTTTTCAAGCCAAAGGAAAGGAACACAAGGTATGCCGCTTGAAACGTTCTATCTATGGCTTTAAACAATAATCCCGACAATGGTATCTTCGTTTTCATCAAGCGATCATTTCCATAGGGTTTGTGATGATTGAAGAGGACCATTGTGTCACGACCCGAAACCTCCCTCGGGTTCATGATAACCGCCGCGACGTCCCTATTGACACTCATTGCCTGAAATGCCAATCGGAACCCCACAAGGCTTACATATCAATATCTTGCCTTTTCTGTGAGCAATCATTTTTAAACATTCCGTTTTAAACAATTACCAGTCGTTTTCGGCTCAAGTAAATCAAAAGACAAAAATATAGCATTTTTATATAAAACAATATTTATAAAAACACGTGTGAGTAAAATAAATTCATACATACAATAATTTACAAAGTTATAATGTACAATAATAATTACAATGACAAGTGGCCCATGAATACACCCAGTATTGGTGATAGTAACCTACTGTCTGTGGGATAGGGGGTCAATTGAAATCCTCGATAAAATCGGGTATCTACAAGATACGACAGGCCTGAAATGTTTGGAAAGGAGGTAGGTGAGATTTTGCAATCCCAATGAGTAAACAGACATTATCATAAATATCTAAAGGCGAGTAAAATGGAGGCAAGTTTAAACAACAAATCACAAACCATTTCATAAGGTTTTCAATTTCTTTCTTAAACCATAAAACATTTGTAATTTACCAAAATAGTTGTCAAGGCTTATAACCTTTATTAAAAACATGGCTCAAGCCAAAATCTAGTC